>NW_027456874.1:0-264879 GCF_040206685.1 Ascaphus truei
GTACGGTTTAATGGTTATACAGTACATTACTTTTGTCTCTCTCTCATTCTCTGTCTCTCTCTCATTCTCTGTGTCTCTCTCATTCTCTGTCTCTCTCTCATTCTCTGTCTCTCTCTCATTCTCTGTCTCTCTCTCTCATTCTCTGTCTCTCTCTCTCATTCTCTGTCTCTCTCTCATTCTCTGTCTCTCTCTCTCATTCTCTGTCTCTCTCTCTCATTCTCTGTCTCTCTCTCATTCTCTGTCTCTCTCTCATTCTCTGTCTCTCTCTCATTCTCTGTCTCTCTCTCATTCTCTGTCTCTCTCTCATTCTCTGTCTCTCTCTCTCATTCTCTGTCTCTCTCTCATTCTCTGTCTCTCTCTCATTCTCATTCTCTGTCTCTCTCTCTCATTCTCTGTCTCTCTCTCATTCTCTGTCTCTCTCTCTCATTCTCTGTCTCTCTCTCTCATTCTCTGTCTCTCTCTCATTCTCTGTCTCTCTCTCTCATTCTCTGTCTCTCTCTCTCATTCTCTGTCTCTCTCTCTCATTCTCTGTCTCTCTCTCTCATTCTCTGTCTCTCTCTCTCATTCTCTGTCTCTCTCTCATTCTCTGTCTCTCTCTCTCATTCTCTGTCTCTCTCTCATTCTCTGTCTCTCTCTCTCATTCTCTGTCTCTCTCTCTCATTCTCTGTCTCTCTCTCTCATTCTCTGTCTCTCTCTCATTCTCTGTCTCTCTCTCTCATTCTCTGTCTCTCTCTCATTCTCTGTCTCTCTCTCATTCTCTGTCTCTCTCTCATTCTCTGTCTCTCTCTCTCATTCTCTGTCTCTCTCTCATTCTCTGTCTCTCTCTCATTCTCTGCCTCTCTCTCATTCTCTGTCTCTCTCTCATTCTCTGTCTCTCTCTCTCATTCTCTGTCTCTCTCTCATTCTCTGTCTCTCTCATTCTCTGTCTCTCTCATTCTCTGTCTCTCTCATTCTCTGTCTCTCTCTCTCATTCTCTGTCTCTCTCTCTCATTCTCTGTCTCTCTCTCATTCTCTGTCTCTCTCTCTCATTCTCTGTCTCTCTCTCATTCTCTGTCTCTCTCTCATTCTCTGTCTCTCTCTCATTCTCTGTCTCTCTCTCATTCTCTGTCTCTCTCTCATTCTCTGTCTCTCTCTCTCATCCCTGTATGATAGGTATGTTCCAACTCTATTTTTTGCTCTTCTTTTCCGTTTGAGAGGAGGGAGTCCCTCACCTCTTCAGCCACACACCAGGAACGCTGGATTGCTTACAGACGCTCGGAGAGGCGGATACAGTCGTGGATTGCAGGCACTGATTTATCTGGTAAGTACCGCAAACATGCTTGAACAAGGGCCGTAGACATTTTATTTGATGGTTTAGATTACCATTGTCTGTGGTTGTTAGTTATTGGTATTACAGTTTTTTGATGTTGTTACGAATCAAATACATTTTGAAGTAGTAATCCCCTCCGAACTGGGCATTCCTGGCCAATAATGCCCTGGCTGTAAGAGTTGAAGGGCCCAAGCAAAGCCCCCACCTCTATACACACTAACACTGCAGGGGCATCAGAGTGTCTTATTGTCATGGCAACAGGAGGTGTCACGTGATGTAATTTGTTTAATAAATTATTTTTTAAGGTGTCCCGGTTTTTCATTTTCGAAATCTGGTCACCCTATTCATCAAGCAGAAAAAGTGAAGAAACAATTGTAGTTTTGCTAATGGACGTCATTTTGGCATATCATTAGCTTTGAGGATACCCATTAATATGAAGAAAAGTAACAGCCATTCCCAATGTAGCCCCCCTTCCCTGGGCCAATCGCAGATCGGGCCCCCTCCTCTGTACTAGGGCCTGGCTACGTGTCTGAGTGTGGTGCATACCTGCTGGCAACAGGGGGGCCTGAGTCTCCCGCGATGGTATGGGGGATGATAGGATCAGGTTTCTGGGGTGAATGCCTTCGTCTCATTTAATGGTGCAGCACCTCCATCTCTGAGCCCCAGGAATACGGGTGGAATCCTTCCAGAGAGTCGTCGTCCCCCCCCCCCCCCCGGGGATGAGAGATTCCAGTCTCACACTGTATATCTTTAAAAGCAGCCGCAGCTCTTTATTCACAGCAGCAGAATAGCAGCAACAAGACTGTCAATCAGGTACAGGGTGTCTTCCTTCACACAGGACTGCTCTCCCTCAGGATGGTCTCTGTGTCCCTGCCACCACCCCAGGTCAAGGGCACCCAGGGTGGGGCTAGCTCTTCCCTCGCCCCCTAAACAGGGTGAGAGGAATTGGTCCACCTCCCTAAGTAAGGTTGCATCAGCTCTACTCAGAGGCTGATGGCTCCCCTTCTCCAACGGCCAATTGATATAGGCTCTCTCTGTCACCCTGGGCCAGCCAGGTGACAGACTCAGCAGACTCTAACTCTGGACTGAACTCTTAACTCTGACACACACTTCTACTAAATAGGAAGTGCACTGCTCTTTATGATATTGGCAGGCACTGCCCTTGTGTCTCTGCCTTCCACACAGGGTCAGGTACCAATTTCAGGAATGTCCCGTTATTAGCGTAAACACAACAGAGTTCCATGGATCTAGCATTAAGACTGTAAGCTCTGCAGGCCAGGGATTTCCTTTCCTATTGTCTGATTTTGTTTGTTGCACTTATTGTACTATAATTCCCTGTACTGTATTGCCTCTCTTATAAAGCGCTATATAAATAAAGATTTCCATACATAATATATCTTAATGCATCTTAAGACACCTTAGAGTTCCCTCTATAAGACACTTTATGGTCCACTCAAGTGAATAGTCTGTAAGGAGTCTAAGGCTGCGTCCATAGAAGGACAAGCAGCGCTGAGGCGTGCGGACGCTCCGCGCTGAGCCCCTGCATCCTCAATGAGGATGCCTTGAGAGGGGGCTCATGCGAGCGTCCGCGGGCGTGCTCAGGCTTTGGAGTTTTCAGCCAAGCGCCAAGCTGTTTTTCAGCGCGCTGTCGGCTGAAAACATCCAATCAGCCTTAAGCAGCGTCAACGTCACGGCGCCGTGACATTGACGTCAGTGCATCGCGGGCGATTGGCCCAGCGACGTCACTGCCCCGCCTCCAACCACCTCCCCCGGCTCCCTTCGCGCACGCTGGCTCCGTGGAATCGGGCTGACTTAAGCAGGAGAGCCTCAGCGTTAGCGCGCATCCGCTCTCCCCACCCCTCTATGGCCCGGGCCTTAGTTACTGTACAGCATTGTAAAGTGCCTTGCTGGCCTAGTACAATTTAGTAAATATCCTAAACAATGTCGTCTTAGCAAAATGTTGCTGATCTTTGCTCTAAAAATGACTATGAACTAAAGAGAAATAACAATCTCCCTTGTGAGCACATTCACATGTCTCAGACAGGTCTGCAACCCTGCTTTTCACCATTATCCCATACAGCTTCCACTGCAGCCAGGGACTCTGGGAAATGACATGCAAATGAGCACAGTGTCACCTTTTGCTTCAAATCTATTTTAAATGAAATTAGCCTTGTACTTCTGGTGGAGAGAGTAGGGGTTTGGTGCTTTATACGTTACATATTATTAAATGTTAACATCAAACAAATATTGTCATTATGTTTGGTGCTACTTATTTCTTTTTCATTAGGATTTATTTATTCATCTTTCATTATTATTATTTACTAGCTGAGAGACCCGGCGTTGCCCGGGATGTAAATGCGTAATAGGTAGTATTATTTATAACTCGTGGAACAATAGGTGAGTATTTGTTGTAAAGGTTTCGGGGGGGGGGGGAGAAAGGGGAGCGGGGGGGGGGAGAAAGGGGAGCGGGGGGGGGGAGAAAGGGGAGCGGGGGGGGGAGAAAGGGGAGCGGGGGGGGGGGAGAAAGGGGAGCGGGGGGGGAGAAAGGGGAGCGGGGGGGGGAGAAAGGGGAGCGGGAGGGGGGAGAAAGGAGAGGGGGGGGAGAAAGGGGAGCGGGGGGGGGAGAAAGGGGAGCGGGGGGGGGAGAAAGGGGAAGCGGGGGGGAGAAGGGGAGCGGGGGGGGGAGAAAGGGGAGCGGGGGGGGAGAAAGGGGAGCGGGGGGGGAGAAAGGGAGCGGGGGGGAGAAAGGGGAGCGGGGGGGGGAGAAAGGGGAGCGGGGGGGGAGAAAGGGGAGCGGGGGGGGAGAAAGGGGAGCGGGGGGGGAGAAAGGGGAGCGGGGGGAGAAAGGGGAGCGGGGGGGGGGAGAAAGGGGAGCGGGGGGGGGGAGAAGGGGAGCGGGGGGGGGAGAAAGGGGAGCGGGGGGGAGAAAGGGGGAGCGGGGGGGGGGGAAGGGGAGTGGGGGGGGGGAAAGGGGAGTGGGGGGGGTGGAGAGCGGTGGGCATATGTATTGTCATAATTTATGTATGGGCATTTCCCCCCCCCCCCGTTCCCCGTGACTCCCCCCCCCCCCCCGTTCCCTGTGACTCGCGCTCCCCCCCCCGGCGGCCGCTTGGTCCCCCGATGTGCCGTCCTGCTGAGTGAGGCGTGCAGGCGGCTGCAGGAAGCGCCCTGTGTGGGCCTAAGACTCACGCTCCCCCCCCCCCGGCGCCCGCTCGATGTGGCGTCTGGCTGAGCGGCGGTAGGAAGCGCCCTGTGTGGGCCTGAGGCTGAGGCGGGACGCGCAGTGGGCCTGAGGCTGAGGCGGGACGCGCAGTGGGCCTGAGGCTGAGGCGGGACGCGCAGTGGGCCTGAGGCTGAGGCGGGACGCGCAGTGGGCCTGAGGCTGAGGCGGGACGCGCAGTGGGCCTGAGGCTGAGGCGGGACGCACAGTGACTTACCTGAGCGGGTCGGTAGCGCCGGGGGAGGTAAGGGAGCGGCTGGGGGAGGAGGGCCGCGCTTCCCGTCCGGAGCCAGTGCAGGATGGCGCACGTGAGGGGGGGGGAGGGGGGCGGACAGAGGGTGTGTGTGTGTGTATAGAGCTGCTGTGTTGTGTGTGTGTGTGTGTGTGTATAGAGCTGCTGTGTTGTGTGTGTGTGTGTATAGAGCTGCTGTGTTGTGTGTGTGTGTGTGTGTATAGAGCTGCTGTGTTGTGTGTGTGTGTGTGTGTGTATAGAGCTGCTGTGTTGTGTGTGTGTGTGTGTGTATAGAGCTGCTGTGTTGTGTGTGTGTGTATAGAGCTGCTGTGTTGTGTGTGTGTGTGTGTGTGTGTGTATAGAGCTGCTGTGTTGTGTGTGTGTGTGTGTATAGAGCTGCTGTGTTGTGTGTGTGTGTGTGTATAGAGCTGCTGTGTTGTGTGTGTGTGTGTGTGTGTGTATAGAGCTGCTGTGTTGTGTGTGTGTGTGTGTATAGAGCTGCTGTGTTGTGTGTGTGTGTGTGTATAGAGCTGCTGTGTTGTGTGTGTGTGTGTGTGTGTATAGAGCTGCTGTGTTGTGTGTGTGTGTGTGTGTGTATAGAGCTGCTGTGTTGTGTGTGTGTGTGTGTATAGAGCTGCTGTGTTGTGTGTGTGTGTGTGTGTGGGCCGTCACTCCGCCTCAGGCCAATGAGAGGTGTGCGGGGGCGGGCGACCAAGGGACCAATGAGATTTCCCCTAGGGACACCGGACATCCAGGCAGGCAAACATACAGTGCTTTCACTAGTCTTATACTATATTAGTGAAAGCACTGTATGTTTGCCTGCCTGCCTGCATGCATGCATGCCTGCCTGCTGGATGTCCGTGTCCCTAGCGGCAATCTCATTGGTCCCATGGGCCGCCCGCCCCCGCACACCTCTCATTGGCCTCACACACTCACACCACCCCCTTGGCCCGCCCCTGAGGCGGAGTGACGGGCCAAAGGTCCACAAAAAAAAAAAAAAAAAAAAACACACACACACACACACACACACACACCCCCCCCCCCCCCCCCCCCCCAAGCTCACACACACCTCACCCCCCCCCAAGCTCACACACCCCCCCCCCCCCCCAAGCTCACACCCCGGCGCCGCTACAGTCAGCGGGGGAGCGGAGCGAGCGCCCGGGACACACGCGGGGGAGCGGCCACAACACGCTGCCTCCCGCCTCACATCCACGTGGGAGCGGCCGGATGGGTGAGGCAGCATACCCACGGGCCTCGCCGCACGCTCCTCGGCACCGGCTCACCTCTCCCACCCCCCCTCACAGCAAAGACCAGCCTACCCGGCGCCGCCTGCAACGCTCCTCGGCACCGCCGCCTCACCTCGAGCCGGAGGGCAGCGGGGGGGCTCCCGCCCTGCAGGAGGCCTCACCTCGAGCCGGGGGCCAGCAGCGGGGGGGCTCCCGCCCTGCAGGAGGCCTCACCTCGAGCCGGAGGGCAGCGGGGGGCTCCCGCCCTGCAGGAGGCCTCACCTCGAGCCGGAGGGCAGCGGGGGGGCTCCCGCCCTGCAGGAGGCCTCACCTCGAGCCGGTGGGCAGCGGGGGGGCTCCCGCCCTGCAGGAGGCCTCACCTCGAGCCGGAGGCAGCGGGGGGGCTCCCGCCCTGCAGGAGGCCTCACCTCGAGCCGGTGGGCAGCGGGGGGCTCCCGCCCTGCAGGAGGCCTCACCTCGAGCCGGTGGGCAGCGGGGGGGCTCCCGCCCTGCAGGAGGCCTCACCTCGAGCCGGAGGCAGCGGGGGGGCTCCCGCCCTGCAGGAGGCCTCACCTCGAGCCGGAGGCAGCGGGGGGGCTCCCGCCCTGCAGGAGGCCTCACCTCGAGGAACATGCTGCCGACTGCAAGGTAAGCAGCTCTCCCCCCACACCCCCCCATTCCTTCATTGCCAGCCTCAACCCTCCATACATACACACACACACACACTATATATATATATATATATATATATATATATATATATATATACACATACACATACACATACACAGAGACACACACACACACACACAGAGACCACACACACACATGTAGGCGCACACACACACATGTAGGCACACACACACACACACGCACACACACACATGTAGGCACACACACACGTCCACAGACACACACATGTAGACACACACACACATGTAGACAGACACACACGCACACACACACACACACACACACACACACCTATACAGACACACGTATACACACACACACACGTATACACACAGGCACACGTAGACACACAGACACACGTAGACACACGTAGACACAAACAAACACGTAGACACACAGACACACACCTATACACACACACACACACCTATACACACACACACACACACCTATACACACACACACACGTATACACACAGACACACACGTATACACACAGACACACACGTATACACACAGACACACGTACAAACACACACACGTACAAACACACACGTAGACACACGCACACACACGTAGACACACACACACGTAGACACACACACACACGTAGACACACACACACACGTAGACACACACACACACGTAGACACACACACACACGTAGACACACACACACACGTAGACACACACACACACGTAGACACACACACACACGTATACGCACGTATACACACACACACACGTACAAACACACACACGTACAAACACACACGTAGACACACACACAGACGTAGACACACGCACACGTAGACACACACACACACGTAGACACACACACACACGTAGACACACACACACACGTAGACACACACACACACGTAGACACACACACACACGTAGACACACACACACACGTATACGCACACACACGTAGACACACACACACGTATACACACGCACGTAGACACACACACGCACGTAGACACACACACACATGTACACGTAGACACACACACACATGTACACGTAGACACACACACACATGTACACGTAGACACGTACACACACACACATGTACACGTATACTCACACACATGTACACGTACACACACACATGGAGACATACACACACACATGGAGACATACACACACGCACATGTACACATACACACACGTACACACACACACACATGTATACATACACATAATGTATACACACACACATGTATACACACACACATGTATACACACACACATGTATACACACACACATGTATACACACACACACACACAAACATGTATACACACAAATGTACACACACACATGTATACACACACACACACACATACTATGTATACACACAAACATGTATACACACGTGTATACACACACGTGTATACACATGTGTATATACACATGTGTATACACACACATGGAGACATACACACACGCACATGTACACATACACACACACGTATACATACACATAATGTATACACACACACATGTATACACACACACACACACACGTGTATACACACACATGTATACACACACGTATACACACACACAAACATGTATACACACACAAACATGTATACACACACAAATGTACACACACACACAAACATGTATACACACACACAAACATGTATACACACACAAATGTACACACACACACATGTACACACACACACACACACACACACATACTATGTATACACACATTTGTATACACATGTGTATACACACACGTACACATGTATACACACACACACACACACAATATATACATACACACAATGTCTACACACACATGTGTATACACGTCTATACACACATGTGTATACACACACATGTGTATACACACACGTACACACACACACACACGTACACATGTATACACACACACACACACACATACAATGTATACACACAAACATGTATACACACACACAAACATGTATACACACACACGTGTGTATACACACACACGTGTGTATACACACACACGTATACACACACACACTATCCCCAGCAAAACCACATCAGCACACCGCTATCCCATGCCCCCCCAGCACACTGGCATTCTCGGCTCCCCGCCATTCCCAGCCCCCATCAACACCATCAGCACCCACACATCGGCACCTTTGCACCTCCCCCATCGGCACACCCACATCCGCACCCCCACATCCGCACCCCCACATCAGCACCAAACCCTCCAAAATCAGCACACCGATACAATCACCATCAGTACAGCCACAGCAGCACTACCACCGCACATGGGCCGCGTTGACCACTCCTCACCCAAATGCCACACCCACACCACAAACATCCCGGGCAACGCCGGGGCTCTCAGCTAGTATAGTATAAGATTAACTTTATTATATTTGTTGTTGTCATTATTATTATTGTTTACTGTTAGCTGGAGTATGGCTCACCCAAGAACCACTTTCCCCTGTATGGGGGTCAGACATAGTGCAGACTTGACCCCTGACATTTATAAAAAGATGTTGGAATATGTGACACTGCTGCTTAATAAACACAAACACAGGCGCGCCATGTATTGTTCTGACATTGGTTTATTACACAGAGACACGTCTTTATAGAGGGTTGTCACACTAACAGCCTGGAAGGGGTTAATGCAGGGTCACCAGCCCAGCCCCCCTGTCCTATGATTGGTTGCTGCTCTCGTACAGGAGCCGCGATTGGTCCCCTGTCAATGTCAGAAAAGGCGCCAGTTTTGCTGTCTCCATGGCGACCATGGCGGCCGCCGGAGATCGGCCTGCAGCGCGGCCCGGCTTCCAGGTTACCTCCCCGCCGGTGAAGATGTTAGCGGGGCGGCTGAGGGAATGCGTGCGGCGGCGGCCCGGTTCCTTCTGGCTGGTGAAAGGAGCCGGCGGGCTGGAGGTGGGCCTGGTGTGGATGCAGGGCCGGGTGCTGCACGTACGGCCCGAGCGCGGCGTCACCGTGCGGCTGAGCGACGACACTCACACCTTCACCGTGTGCGGGGCCGACCGGGGTGCCCAAGGGCAAGCCCTGCCTGCAGCCAGGTAACCGGGGGGTCCGCACGCCCTGCCTGCAGCCAGGTAACCGGGGGGGGTCAGCAAGCCCTGCCTGCAGCCAGGTAACCGGGGGGTCCGCACGCCCTGCCTGCAGCCAGGTAACCGGGGGGGTCCGCAAGCCCTGCCTGCAGCCAGGTAACCAGGGGGTCCGCAAGCCCTGCCTGCAGCCCGGTAACCGAGGGGTCCGCAAGCCCTGCCTGCAGCCCGGTAACCGGGGGGTCCGCAAGCCCTGCCTGCAGCCAGGTAACCGGGGGGTCAGCAAGCCCTGCCTGCAGCCAGGTAACCGGGGGGGTCAGCAAGCCCTGCCTGCAGCCAGGTAACCGGGGGGGGTCCGCAAGCCCTGCCTGCAGCCAGGTAACCGGGGGTCCGCAAGCCCTGCCTGCAGCCAGGTAACCGGGGGGGTCCGCAAGCCCTGCCTGCAGCCAGGTAACCGGGGGGGTCAGCAAGCCCTGCCTGCAGCCAGGTAACCGGGGGGGGGGGTCCGCAAGCCCTGCCTGCAGCCAGGTAACCGGGGGTCCGCAAGCCCTTCCTGCAGCCAGGTAACCGGGGGGTCCGCAAGCCCTGCCTGCAGCCAGGTAACCGGGGGGTCCGCAAGCCCTGCCTGCAGCCACGTAACTGGGGGGTCCGCAAGCCCTGCCTGCAGCCAGGTAACCGGGGGGTCAGCAAGCCCTGCCTGCAGCCACGTAATCGGGGGGTCCGCAAGACCTGCCTGCAGCCAGGTAACCGGGGGGTCCGCAAGCCCTGCCAGCAGCCAGGTAACCGGGGGTCCGCAAGCCCTGCCTTCAGCCACGTATTTGGGGGGTCCGCAAGCCCTGCCTGCAGCCAGGTAACCGGGGGGGTCCGCAAGCCCTGCCAGCAGCCAGGTAACCGGGGGGTCCGCAAGCCCTGCCTGCAGCCAGGTAACCGGGGGGTCCGCAAGCCCTGCCTGCAGCCAGGTAACCGGGGGGTCCGCGCGTGGCTATCACTGTCCTGCCTCACACGGGAGGAGGGCGCCATGATTTCTTCTCCCGCCCCCTAAACAGCAACACCAGCCTCTCACCCTCTCACCCTCTAGCGTCACCTAGATAGAAGCCAGGCAGATCCCACTGGTTTTCTATGAATCGCAACTGATTTTAAAGTCAGGTCTGATATAAAACAGTAGTAATGTTTCCACCGCCAGTGTATGCAGTGCTGTACATAGAATGTTTGCAGGCGCGAGCCGCTACCCCATAGAGCTTACAATCTATGTCTGAAGCACTTATTCCCATGACCTGTTATTTGTAATTTATATGATTGTCACATGTATTACTGCTGGGAAGCGCTATGTACATTTAATGGCGCTATATAAAAAAAGACATTTGTAGCCCTTTTTCTGACACTCTAAGCGACTTCGGGTAACTGCGCACACCTGCGGCTCCAGGAGATCTGAGCCTCCGCTAGCTGGGAGCCTGGGGTAACACTTATTAGCGCAGCGCCTCCACTTACCCAGGATCACCGTCATGTAAGATTCCCCTGGGCAAGAAACACACCGATACAATGCGTGCAACCAACTTTACTATGTGCAATAATAAACTTATACTCTATATGAACCGTGGCAATAACCCAATATGCAAACACTTATCTTATAACTTATACTCTATCATACCCTAACACCGCTAACGGATAATGTCCTTCTAACATCAGTGGCTCGGCCACACCCCTAGGGAATATTGTCCTGTACAATAGTGGCTCAGCCACGCTCTTATGAGTGTCTCTATCCCGTCACCGCGTGCCCCACACACCGTGTCCGTGTAATAGTACGATAGCGGTGTGTACTCGCTAGTGTCTCCCTATAGTTACGCCTAAGGCGGGATCAGCGCCTGTTGACCGGTGTTGGTGCACTTGACGTATCTACTACCTTCCGGTCACGGCGGTGACCGGTAATACTTGGAAAAGGATCAGCCGAATCCTTGCTTGTCTGGGATGTCCGCAGTGCAGCTGTCTGGTCCCAAGCAGCTCACCAGCAAACCTGCTCCGCACGCTTGTCCCTAACTGTGTACACAGTAAGGTGACTGATCGCTAGCACTATGGCCGTCCCTGCAGCACAGCAGCACACCGTGACTCAGGGGTTTCTCCTAAGGGCCTGCGGGGTAAAGCTAGCCTATGCAGGCGGGTCACGGACCCCCTGCACGCATACACCCTCCTCCGTTACCTTCCAGATCCCCTCTGACTAGCCTCTCCCCCACGCTTCCCTTTCCTCCTCCCGTAATTCTAGCCTTCCGATTGGCTCCTCAAGTCAGGTGACTGCCCAGGAGCTCATGGGAGTTGTAGTTCCTCAGCGGAGCTTCTCTGCCTTGAGCTGCACAGACTCACAGCTATTGCATCAGCGCAGACCTCCACATGACTCTCCTGAACAGTCAAAACACCAACTGAACACACATATGAGGCTCCTACCACATCCCTACACATACATCTATTATTTGGTGCCTGCGGCACAGGGAGATAACGTGACTTGCTCAAGGTCACAAGGTATGGGGGGGGGATTGAGTGTGTGTGGGGGGGGATTGAGTGTGTGTGGGGGGGGATTGAGTGTGTGTGTGGGGGGGGGGGGGTTGAGTGTGTGTGTGGGGGGGATTGAGTGAGTGTGTGTGGGGGGGGGATTGAGTGTGTGTGGGGGGGATTGAGTGTGTGTGTGTGGGGGGGGGAATTGAGTGTGTGTGTGTGTGTGGGGGGATTGAGTGTGTGTGGGGGGGATTGAGTGTGGGGGCGGGGATTGAGTGTGTGTGTGTGTGGGGGGGATTGAGTGTGTATGTGTGTGGGGGGGATTGTGTGTGTGTGTGGGGGGGGATTGTGTGTGTGTGTGGGGGGGGATTGAGTGTGTTTGTGTTTGGGGGGATGTGTGTTTGTGTGTGGGGGGGTGTGTGTTTGTGTGTGGGGGGGATTGTGTGTGTTGGGGGGGGAGATTGAGTGTGTGGGGGGGATTTTGTGTGTGTGTGGGGGGGGATTTTGTGTGTGTGTGGGGGGGGATTGTGTGTGTGTGGGTGGGGGATTGAGTGTGTGTGGGGGGGATTGAGTGTGTGTGGGGGGGGTTGAGTGTGTGTGTGGGGGGGGGGGTTGAGTGTGTGTGTGGGGGGGGGGGGGTTGAGTGTGTGTGTGTGGGGGGGGGGGTTGAGTGTGTGTGTGGGGGGGGGGGTTGAGTGTGTGTGTGGGGGGGGGGGTTGAGTGTGTGTGTGGGGGGTGGGTTGAGTGTGTGTGGGGGGGGATTGTGTGTGTGTGGGGGGATTGAGTGTGTGTGTGTGTGTGGGGGGGATTGAGTGTGTGTGTGGGGGGGGGATTGAGTGTGTGTGTGTGTGGGGGGGTTGAGTGTGTGTGGGGGGGATTGAGTGTGTGGGGGGGGGTTGAGTGTGGGGGCGGGGATTGAGTGTGTGTGTGGGGGGGGATTGAGTGTGTATGTGTGTGGGGGGGATTGTGTGTGTGTGGGGGGGGGGATTGAGTGTGATTGGGGGGATTGAGTGTGTGCGTGGGGGGATTGAGTGTGTGTGTGTGGGGGGGGGAATTGAGAGTGTGTGTGTGGGGGGGGATTGAGTGTATGTTTGTGTGGGGGGGATTGAGTGTGTGTGTGTGGGGGGAATTGAGTGTGTGCGGGGGGGATTGTGTATGGGGGGGGATTGAGTGTGTTTGTGTGGGGGGGGGGGGTGTTTGTGTGTGGGGGGATTGTGTGTGTGTGTGGGGGGATTGAGTGTGTGTGTGTGTGTGTGTGTGTGTGTGTGTGTGTGTGTGTGTGTGTGTGGGGATTGTGTGTGGGGATTGTGTGTGTGTGTGTGGGGGGGGGGGGAGTGTGTGTGTGTGTGTGTGTGGGGGGGGGGATTGTGTGTGTGTGTATGTGGTGTGTATGTGGTGATTGATTGAGAGAGAGAGTGTGTGTTGTATTGCAGTGGTGCGCAAACTGGTGGGGGGCAATAAGGCGCAAGATTTAGGGGGGCGCAGGCGACGTGCGGCGAAATCTGGGTGCGCGGGCCGGCAGACGCTTTGCGCGGGAGGACGAAAAAGCTGTACGCGAGGGGCGGCCAATAAGATGTGCACAGGCGGGCAGCCGAAGATGTGTGCGGGTGGCTGAACAAGATAGTGCAGGTGGCGGCCTCGTGATGGTGTGTGCGCACGCGCAGGGGCTTCGGGGGTACGGGGAGGAGCACGCCCGAGCACGGTGAAGTCAAACGCCCCTCCCGGTGTCTGCCCTGCAATAGCGCTGTGTTCCTGCTCTCCTCCGCTGGCAACCTGCTTCGCTGCGATCCTCTGCGAGGGAAAGGGTCGGCTGCCACTATATCAATCACACTATGAATGTACAGAAATAATAAAAAAAAAGTGAAAACATTGAAAACGGAAAAAATAAATAATAATAATGTAGGTAGGAGTGTGGATGACAATGGGGATAGCAAGCCAAAGAGCAGGGAGGGGAAGGTAGAAACAAAAGGGGAGATAGGGAAGGGAGGTAGCAAAGAGGTGGATGAATGCCCCCCAAAAGTATTGCCTTTGTGCACGTACGCTCTCCCAAGCTCAGCGCTTGGGGAGACAAACAAAATTGACTTTGAAGTGCGCTCAGCAGAAGTCAATGCACACATACAGCCACACACACACACACACACACACACACACACAAACACACACAAATAGCCCCGATCCACGCTTGCAAAATGATGCAGGACACCCTGCGCTCAGGCTTGGAGAGTTGGTGATGTCACCGCTCTCAGCGGCAATGTGGACGCAGCCTAATTTTGCAAGCGCGAGCTGTTGAAATATGTAAGTATTTATAGACATATTTGGATTTATATTGTATACCGTTTAATAAAGGTTTTTTTTTTTTTTCATGTGATTTTGATTACGTCAGGCAGGGGGGGCCCGAGAAATTTTATGGATGAAAAGGGGGGCTCGGCATAAAAGGTTTGCTCACCCCTGCACTAAGCTGCGCTTTCAGCTCATAGACCTCACATTATAAACGTGTAATTATAGTCTCACCTTAATGTAGTGTAAAAGAAAATGATGTACAGATTTGGTCGCATCTATTAACGCAGGTTAACGGTGGCAGAACGTTAACGCAGCTCTATTTAAACAAATGGCACAGCGCTATATTTCTTAAATGGGTGCAATTTATTGCATTATTTGTGTAATCTTATCAGGTGGTACAGGCATACCCCGCATTCACGTACACAATGGGACCGGAGCATGTATGTAAAGTGAAAATGTACTTAAAGTGAAGCACTCCCTTTTCCCCACTAATCGATGCATGTACTGTACTGCAATCCTCATATACGAGCATAACTGGTGTAAATAACACATGTGTAACAGTCTCTACAGTCTCCCCGCTTGCGCACAGCTTCGGTACAGGTAGGGAGCCGGTATTGCTGTTCAGGACGTGCTGACAGGCACATGCGCGAGCTGCCGTTTGCCTATTGGGTGATATGTCCTTACTCGCGAGTGTCCTTAAACCGGGGTATGCCTGTACACTTGTACAGGAAATCCTAAAGTTGATGTCCCTGGGGCAGGTGAGGGATTTTCACCCATTCAGTCCTGGAGGGTCCTGCGCCCCCCTCCTGCATTTCCTAATCATGTGTTCGCTCCTTAGGCCTCGGATATTTTATTTATTTATAAAATGTTTTACCAGGAAGGAAGCAATACTTGAAAATGAGGTAACTCTCAATGTATGTCCTGGGCACAGAGTTATGATGACAGATACATGGTTACAAATCCATAGTTACATTAAGTGAACAGGGTATACATTATATACAAGACATTGCATGCACAGTTAGAGATAATATATATATTATAGGCGCATGTAACCGTTACAGACCAGATTAAAATGTGAGACAGCCTTAGTTTTGAAAGAACTTAGACTGGTGGCATCTGCAAGAGTCTCTGGTAGGTTGTTCCAGTTTTGGGGTGCACGGTAAGGCCGTGATTATACCCGAAGCGGCGGAGCGCAGAACGTTGTGCGCCACCAAAACAAATAAAAGTTTTCCTATGAGCGCACGCTAAGAATGGGTGACCAAGTGCGCAAATTTTCGAACAGATCCAAGAATTTTATTTTCTGGAGCGATGGCCGCGTCATGTGAGCGGTTCAGCCAATGAGCGTGAACCACTCACGTGACATCATGGCCTCGCCTCCCGATGCCTCCTGCCTGCAGTGCAAGTTTCGGGCAGCGCATCGCACGGAGGTAGCGCGCGTGTCCCGCCGCCGGTGGTATAATGAAGGCCTATGAGGAGGAGCGTCCGGATACTTTGTTGAACCTTAGGACCATGAGCAGTCTGTTGGAGTCTGATCTCAGATGATAAGTGCTGACGTGGTAGGGGTGAGGAGCTTGTTCAGATAGGTGGGTAGCTTGCCTAGAAAGTATTTGAATACACAGACCCCCACCAACGCGGCTCGAAACGCGTTGGTGGGGGTCTGTATACCCCGTAATGTAGCTGTATTTTTTTGTGGTTTCCATTAAAATAGTCTTTTTTTATGGGCACACGCTCTCCTGGATTTCATTCACCCTTTTTTTACTTTCCTGAGTATTCGTGCCTGCTTTTTCCTTTTGCTTCGTGTCAAGTCATCCAGAAAAAACGGAAGCACGCCCCCTACTGTGAAAGAAGAAACCTGCACAGCCAAAAGGACATTACCAACTCTAACTGTGAGTTATTTTATCACAAGCACATTCTCCATTCTGACATTATATGCTGGGACACTTTATTGTGTGGCCCCTTACTACAGTGCTCGTGGGGGCCCTAGCCCACTAGTCAGATTACAATGGAGCAGTGATTAATACATGATTGTTCTGTGTCCTATGGATTGGCTATCCCTTATCCATTATCCAGGGGCTTTTCATTTCCGTTATCATTATATACATTTATTGAACGTTACAATTTTTGTACTACATATTTTGAGGCTTTTTTTCAGAGCACCACACATTTTTTCCATTTTTCTATGAAAAGTGGAAAGGCCGGGGACACTTTAACTTTCACATGTTATAATGCCTGGCCCCTGGCTTATGGTGCCAGGTAGCTGCCAGGGGCTCACCGTTCCAGTGGTAACCTTTATTGTATAGCCTGGTTACCCCCTTTATCGTATAGCCTGGCACCCCCTTTGGAGGGAAGTATTATCGAAATGGGGGGGTCCCAGAGTTGAAATGAATGCGGTTCAGCTTGGGGAGACCCTCTGCTTCAATCCTGTTTTAAATTTTTTTTTTTTATAAAAAGCGTGTGACTTGCTCCTTCAGAATACTGATTTTCATGTTCGGTTAAAGCCTTAACAAGAAAAAAATGGGTGTATATAGCGCTAAAAAATCTTGTGCAGTGACAATAATGTTATAATGTGATAGTGCACACAATAAAATATAAATATATAATAATAAACTTAGGCTGCCAGGTGATACCAACTCCAAGACAGGTTGGAAAAACAAGACAAATAATAAACAATACAGACCGGCGCCAATTAGTCCAAGGTGATACTAATGTCCAGCACTGAAAGAGTCTCAGAATAGTAGATAGCTGCAGTAGTATCTTCACAGCTTGTCTTCAATGATTGGACTCCATATGTATGTGCATGGGAGAAAAAATAGACAAAGAAAACATATCATAGTGCAGTATGCAAACAACCAAACATGCAGGACAAACAGGACAAGACAAACACTACATAAAACAGGCTCACCCCCTGAAGAAGTGCGCATGCGCACGAAACGCGTTGGGCAGATTTGCATTTTGAGTGTGGCAGAGGACTGGTAGTGACTGCGGGAGCCTTGCAGCCAAGTGAAAGGAAATTCGGCGATTGCACCCGCCTCCTAGCAGCGGATTTCCGGATTGAGCTTGACAGACAGCACCAGGAGCTCCACGAGATCCGTCAAGCCGCGTGGTGTGACGTGCTTCTGGTCACGGAGAGAGAGAGATCCCTGGAGGTCTGAGGACTGAAAAAACGGAGCTGCTGCCGGTTACCATCTATCCTTACACCCCTGCTTATGTCCTGTGGCAGTACTGTAAGTAGGATTCCGGTTTTTACCCACCGGATCCCACGTGTGCTACCTCATCATTTTCATTTTAATTGTGTTAATAAATACTTTATTGTAGGATTAGTCAGCCTTGCCTGTTTTATGTAGTGTTTGTCTTGTCCTGTTTGTCCTGCATGTTTGGTTGTTTGCATACTGCACTATGATATGTTTTCTTTGTCTATTTTTTCTCCCATGCACATACATATGGAGTCCAATCATTGAAGACAAGCTGTGAAGATACTACTGCAGCTATCTACTATTCTGAGACTCTTTCAGTGCTGGACATTAGTATCACCTTGGACTAATTGGCGCCGGTCTGTATTGTTTATTATCGGTTAAAGCCTTACTTCACAAATGTAGTAAAGTGCTTTAAAACATTTTTTTGATTTCAACCTTCCCCAGCGATCGCATCTGTCTATCTAAACCTTGTGTCGCCCTGCTCCTTACTTCCCTTCTCCTTTCCCACTCAACCTGTCTTCACCAACCTACTAACACTTCTCTACCTCCTTTGATACCTAACCTACCAAGTCCTACTTCACGTCCCCCTTCACTCCACTTCCAGTCACCACTCCCACTATCTAACTTGCACATCTCTATAGCTTTCTGATTTCCTCACTTCTCCACATTTATTCTTCTTTCTTTCTAGCTCCCTACTTCCTCTCCTCCTTGCTCTCCCCTCTACCACTTCCTTACTACTTGCTGCATCCCTACCCCACTTTAAATTCAAGTCTACTTCCTTACTCCTTCTTATAGTATTGTCTCCTTAAATGTCTCCACTTCGGCTTATTTCCTCTCATCTACTTGCTTTTATCCTCTTACTAACTCCCTCTCTATCACTCACCCTGCCCTTACTCGCTTAATGGTTCTGCCGCTACGGCGCTATACTAATTCCCTTCCCGTATGTCTTTCTATTCTTCCCAGACTCAAAATTCAAAAAGCCCGCGTCGGGCCGGTGAGATGACTAATCCAGGCCTGCGCGGGTCATCCGGCGCATTCTGGACGCCTTGATGGGCTTACGGCTGTCCTTGGTCTTGCTGGTGACGTCATCTGGTCGCGCCGGTGGGAGCTGGTTCCGCGCCACCTCCAAGATGGCGCCGCTCTTTCCGGGGCACAGCTGTGATGCGTATCCGGGGGGCGGCCATTTTGGAAGACGTCTCTCACCAGTGCGGAGGTGCGTGCGCCCGCTCCTGTTTCCCGCTCACCGCTCTCTTCCTGCTCCTGCGGTTCACTGTGGATTCCTGCCTTCTAGAGCTGCTTCGCCATCTTGTGTCGGGGGCCGCCATCATCAGAAAGGTAGGCCGCAAATTTTCTCACCAGGGATTCAGTTTCAGCGCAGGTTGCTTGATCACTGGACATCTGTAGTTGGGGTGTCGGAGATCACCGCTCTTTCACTCGGGGGTGAGTTTCTTTATTTGGTGACAGCTTCACCGTGGCCGGGGACCAGACCTCAAGTAGGGGGACGAGAACTGGAGGAGAAGCAAAGAAACACAGGTTGCTGAGGCCATGACACCGAGGGATTAGCCTGATACACTACAGGGGTGAACAAAGCCGGGACAGACTCTGGTTATGCATAGTATATGTTAGGTTTTATTAATTCAAGCTCAGGAAGAGCGAGGCAGGAGTGGGGGGGAGTGACCTGCTTCAAAAATCCGCATGGGCCACGCACTAGGGGGGAGGAGGGTGGATCTCCTGGGCCCTAGTGAAGTCCTTTGGGACTGGACGCGGTGGGTGAATGAACTTCATCCCACGTTTCCTCCGGACGGTTGGAGAGGAGTCCAGCTTCCCAAAGGCGGTGATCTCGTCAAGGAGGCGACGTCGCCGAGACGACGAGAATTCTACTGTCTTTTGTCTTGTCTAGTGTTTGTTGTGTCCCCCCAGGTGTACCCTCTTGTGTGCTCCCCCTTGTGTATTGCTGTAGGTGGTGAAGTGAGGTATTGCAGTTCGAGAAGAAGAGGAGGTCGGGATTGTGGTCCAGGTGCATCAATCAAGAACAGATATCGGCAGCAAAGTCATCTCATACTTTTAAATGAGTAAGGAACTCAGGCTAGTATCACATAACATTAAGGGGTTTAACAGCCCGGTTAAACGCAGAATCGCCTTCCGAGATTATAAGCGTAAAGGGGCAGAAATTCTGTTTCTGCAAGAAACACACTTCTCTCAAGACAACTACCCCAAATTCCTGGATAAGGACTACCCGACACACTTTTTGTCTTCCGCGAAAGTCAAAAAAAAAGGGGTGGCCATACTAATTCATAAAAGAATACCGTTCGTACCCGATAGGACTTTCAAAGATAAAGAGGGCAGATTCCTCATAGTAAGAGGTGCAATCCAAGGGTTCCCAATTACTCTAGCAACAATATATGCCCCTAATGAGACGGCCCCCGTTTTTTTCTCTACCTTCTTTGGGAAACTCAACAAAGTGGCCAGAGGTAATATCATTGTCGCTGGAGACTTGAACAGGGCACTACGGGAGGACCTTGACAGATGTTCATCCACTAATATTACACACAGATCTGACATACTAACAATTAAAAAAGGGTTACGTGACTGCCAACTACTCGACATCTGGAGGGAACAACACCAGAGACTGAGAGAATACACCTTCTACTCACACCCACATGACACATATAGCAGGATAGATTACTTCCTTGTATCCAACAGAATGGTCCCTGGGGTCTCTCGCACCGAGATCCATGATATTTCATGGTCAGACCATGCATCTATAGAGCTGCGGTGCACACTAATCCCACTAGACAGACCTAGAGCGAACTGGAAACTAAACGAAATCTTGCTGAAAATCCCAGCCCTACAGGTGGAAATTGGGGAAAAGCTCACACAATACTTCGAGGAGAATGAGGGGAGTGTGGCTACGCACTCCAGACTGTGGGAGGCCCATAAGGCTACCCTCAGGGGGGTCATTATGAATCTGGCCGCTAAACGGAAAAGAGAACGGGAGGGAAAAATTTTGAAGCTAGAGGAACAGCTAGCAGAGCTTTCCTCCCTCCACAAAAAAATAAGAATGCCCACACGTTAACTCAAATACTAGCCACTAAAACTAGTCTTAACCTCCTCCTCTCCGCCCAGGCCGAGAAGGAATTGACCTGGTCCAAGCGGAAATTTTATGAAAAAGCTAAGAAGCCTGACACACTACTTGCCAATAAGCTAAAAAAACAAGCTTCCAAACTATCACATTCACGCAATTCGAAACCAAGATGGGGACCTTACCTCCATCCCAGCGAACATAGCAGGGGAATTCAAAAAGTATTACGAAATATTATACAATGGAGATAAGGTAACCCATAATCCGAAAACAAAGGAGGATTTACGGACCTTCTTAATAGAGGCACATTTACCCATTTTGAAGAGATGTGAAAGGGAGGCACTCCAGTCGGACTTCACGATGGAGGAACTCTCTGGGGTCATCAAAGCACTAAAACCGGCTAAAGCCCCAGGGCCAGATGGCTTTTCGAACTTATATTACAATAAATATTTAAAAATTCTAGCCCCCCACATGTTAAAGTTATTCAATGAAATCTTAGCAGGGGCCTCATTCCCAGCACAAATGCTCCAAGCCTCAATATCGGTGATCCATAAACCCGGAAAGGACCCGGCAGACTGTAAGAGCTACCGGCCCATTTCACTGATTAACTTGGACCTCAAAATATACTCTAAACTTATAGCCAACAGGGTGGGTAGTGTTCTTCCCGGGTTAATTCACACGGATCAAGTAGGGTTTATCGGAGGTAGACAAGCGGCAGATAACACCAGGAGAATTATTGACCTAATTGATCTGGCCCAAAAAGAAAAAATTCACTCCATGGTGTTAAGTCTGGACGCTGAAAAAGCCTTCGATAGAATAGATTGGCCCTACCTATCGGAAACAATGAGAGCATTTGGCTTTGAGGGACGCCTCCTGCAGGCCATCCTGGCGTTGTATAAAAACCCAACAGCAAGAGTGAGATATCAAGGTTTCCCCTCAGAACAGTTTGAAATCAAAAGCGGAACACGTCAAGGATGCCCGCTGTCGCCACTACTGTTCGCCTTATGTATAGAGCCTTTGGCGGCACACATCAGAAATAACCCAGATATCTCTGGTATCCCTGTGGGAGACCAAATGCACAAAGCCGCTCTATATGCGGACGATGTCATTCTCACAATAGCCAAATCTCTCACATCTCTCCCAAATGTATTCAACATACTGGGCAAATTTAACCAAATTTCGGGATTTAAGATCAATCAGTCTAAATCAGAAGCCCTCAATATTAATCTACCAAAAGAAGTTGAAAAACTGATTGACCTCAATTTTCAGTTCAAATGGCAACCCTCCGCTATCAAATATTTAGGGGTTTATCTCACAAGGGAGTACAAAACTTTATATAAAGCAAATTTCCCCAAGATCATAAAGACGCTGGGGGAGGATCTCCGAACCTGGATGAAGGGGAGCATCTCATGGATTGGGAGGATACATAGCGTGAAAATGAATCTCCTCCCAAAGATGCTATATCTTTTCCAGAGTCTCCCTATCCCTTTGGTGCAGGCGGACATCCTCTCCCTCCAGTCAAAAATTATAAAATTTATTTGGAACGGGAAAAACCCAAGAATTGCTAAAGGAATATTAAAACGTCCCATTCATCCTGCGGAGGGTGAGCGGTGCCTTGCTTGCAGGCCTACTATAAAGCAGCCCAATTAGGGCAGATTTTCCAATGGCACACAGACCCAAGCCTACGGAGATGGGTTGAGTTGGAGAAGAGATGCTGTGCACCAATTGAAATCCGAAATTTAATCTGGCTACCCAGAGAAGGGGTACGCAAGATGAACAATCCGCTGCAGACCATGGTCAATTCATTATAAGTTTGGGAGGCCACGAAATTCAAATGTAATTTGACTACCAAAACATCATTAATGACACCAATAGTGGGCAACCCAGACTTCGCTCCGGACCTGAATAGCAAAAATTTCTTGATATGGACTCAGAAGGGCTTCTCCCGTCTAAAAGATCTGGAGGGCATAACGACCATACAAACATTTGACCAAATTAAATCCTCTAAGAATATCCCAAACAAATTTTTTAGGTACCTCCAGATCAGAGATTTCTACAATAAAACGCCAATTCGACCGGCGCGAACAAATTTTGAGCAGCTGTGTTCCAGAGATACGGACACAAGGGGACTCACATCTAGAATGTACAGGGAAGTGATCTGCCAGAAGTCGCCCATTGACAATAGACTGAGTTATATGAGACACTGGGAATCAGACCTAGGAGAGACTTTAGAGGACGACGAATGGGACAGAATTATACAGGCGGCGGCGAAAAGCTCAATCTGCACCACATTAAAGGAGAACGCATATAAAGTCCTTATGAGGTGGTATTACACTCCGACGCGCTTAGCGAAATTTGTAAAAGGCTACTCCCCTCTCTGCCCTAAACAGTGTGGGGAAGCAGCTGACCTCCGACATATGTTGTGGTCTTGCACTAAGGGGGCCCCTATTTGGGAACAAATCAGAGATTGGATTCAGCGGATTCTCGATTTGGAGATCCCCCTGGACCCGTGGCTGTTCCTATTGGGCATGCGGATCCAGGGTCTGTCAAATGCGTCGCATAAATTAATCGCGCATTTTGCTACAGCCACAAGATGTGAGATCGCAGCATTATGGAAACAGCAGGAGATACCAATTATCCCTAAGATCAAAAACAGAATTTGGCATGTCTGCCGGATGGAACAATTAACGAGTTTAGTTAATGACTCCGGCACAAATGTTCTAAAGGTCTGGGATCCATGGTTGACCCAGGTAGACATCCCAGGAGTGGACGCCACCTCAATCTTGCACTAATTAAACTAGGTGCGTTCTCCTTTAAGGGCAGATTAGACAACACGACTCAGCGACGCACAGTTAGCAGACCTTCATGTAGTCATAGAATAGGGAAAAACAAATAAAAGAAAGAAACCTCAGAAGAACCTGTCCCAGTTAAAACCCTTAGCTATTGCCTAAAAGGTTGAACAAGAGATATCTAAAAAACTGCACCAGAGCTTGGCAACCTACCACCTCCCTCCCACCCCTAACCTCTTTCCCTGTCCCCTTGTCAAGTTCGTCTGGTCTTGTTTGTAAAGTGTTAAGTGGATGTGTCTTCGAGGCGTCATTACATGTGTTTAACAAAACTGGAAATGTAATAATGGGCTGTGGAACATTGGCTGTATTTGTACTTTCCAATAAAAATTTAAAGTTGAAAAAAAAAAAAAACATTTTTTTATATTGCATTGAGTAATGGAAACCCAGGACAGTGTTGGTGCTAGCTAGATATAAACACTCCAGACATGTACCAATCTTTAAACCCTTGGGTCTTTAATGTTGGTACAGATAAGAAGCATGGCTTACTCCAACCCGTTTACCCTGTGGTCAAAATATTAGTACAGCTCAACCCCGTTATAGCGCAATCTGCTATAGCGCGAATCCGCTTTTAATGCTGTCTGAGCGTGGCTCCCGATTTAAAAACATCTCCAAGGTTTTATTTTTATATAATATTCAATGCATTATTGCTAACAGACACACGCTGATACACATATATACACACACCCCTACACCATGCGGGAATTGAACCCATGATCTTTCATATGCTGGTGCAATTCTCTAGCTGCTACACCACAGTATTGGTGTGATGAATCTGACTCTATAAACAAACGTAACATCTACTGCACAGTGCAGTCCATGGGTGATCAGGGTTCAATTCCCGCATGTGTATTATATAAAATGTATTCACTGTTGGGCTGTCATTGATCAGAGAAGGGTCATGTGACCCTCCTGCGCTCAAAAGTCAGTCAAATTGAAAGCTTGGGAGAGCGTATGTAAGCACCTTGGAGCCTGATGAAGTGGAGAGAGCTGCAGATGCCGGGTAAGTCCTCGCAGAACCGTTCTTCCTGATTGCGCCGACCATTTCGCGATCCTGGTTATAACGTGCTCATTATGTGGACCAAGAGCACCGCGTTATAACGGGATTCAGCTGTATTAAGGGTTTCATATTTTTTTTTTTCATTTACAAACCTACTTTACATCCCTATCATTAAAAAAAAAATATATATATATATATACACACACACACACACACACACACACACACACACACACACACACACACACAGTTAGGTCCGGAAATAATTGGACACTGACAGAATTTTCATAATTTTGGCTCTGTACGCCACCACAATGGATTTGAAATGAAACAACTGAGATGCAATAGAAGTGTAGACTTTCAGCTTTAATTCAAGGGGTTGAACAAAAATATCGTATGAAACGTTTAGGAATTGCAACCATTTTCATACACAGTCCCCTTATTTCAGGGGCTCAAATGTAATTGGACAAATTAACACAATCATAAATAAAATGTTAATTTTTAATACTTTGTCGAGAATCCTTTGCAGGCAATGACTGAAGTCTGGAACGCATGGACATCACCAAACGCTGGGTTTCCTCCTTTGTGATGCTTTGCCAGGCCTTTACTGCAGCTGTCTTCAGTTGTTGTTTGTTCGTGAGTCTTTCTGCATTAAGTTTTGTCTTCAGCAAGTGAAATGCATGCTCGATCGGGTTGAGATCAGGTGATTGACTCGGCCATTGCAGAATATTTCACTTCTTTGCCTTAAAAACATCCTGGGTTTCTTTCGCAGTATGTTTTGGGTCATTGTCCATCTGTAAAGTGAAGCGCCGTCCAATCAACTTCACTGAATTTGGCTGAATCTGAGCAGACAATATATCCCTATACACTTCAGAATTCATCCGGCTGCTTCTGTCTTCGTTCACATCATCAAAAACCACTAGTGACCCAGTGCCATTGTAAACCATGCATGCCCATGCCATCACTGCCTCCACCGTGTTTTTCAGATGATGTGGTACACAGCAACTCTCTTTTTTAGATGTCCTCATTACACAGACTAATGGGGAGTTACATACTGATCTTTTTAGAAAGGATACATACAGAAATGCCATTTTAAGGGCAGATAACCATCATCCTCCTTCTCTTATTGATGCATTACCTTTTTCACAGAAAGTCCGGGTCTGCAAAATCACGAGCAGGAAGGATAATATTGAACCAGCTATTGGAGAACTACGTAGTAGATTCCTGGCTAGGGGATATCCTCCTGCTGTGTTAGACCGGGCACTGGATAAAGAGGTAAGTGCTACCAAAAATAAGAAGGAGGACAGGCTTGTATTTACCACTACGTACAGTCATAAGCGAAGCAGAGGAAAAGACCTCCCAGCCCGACGCTACAAGCCTGGTAGACAGCGTGTATCACGCGTAGGCTGTATTAACCCCCAGCACATCGGAGACCAACCATGTAGGAATAAGCACTGTAGCTGTGATGAATCCTTGATCACATTGAACGGGAAAACACTGGACACGATGGGCCCTTGGTCCCTCTAAGGATTCATTTTGCTGGGGGTTAATACAGCATGCGCGTGATACACGCTATCTACCAGGATTGTAACATTGGGCTGGGAGGTCTTTTCCTCTGCTTCGCATATTGCTGGTTTGGCCACGGCTGCTCAGCCTGGAATTAAGACTTTCATTATTGACATTATAAGAAGAGGCTTATACCCCGTGAATATGTATGTAATCACTTCATTGGTGATTTGAGAACTGGAGTGCTATCGTTATTTTTTTTTCTAACCATTTATTTATTTATTTTTTGTGGCATCTATTTATTCACATTTTTTCTTTCTGTGGAACATTTTTTTTTATTTCTCTGGAGTGAGTATTCGTGCTATTCCTATCCTGTGTGTTTTTTATTATGGAAGATTATGTAGAAGTGGAGGATGAGGAAGGGGTTACTGATACCTATGCCTTTAACTGTGGAGACACTCACCGTCAGAGGAGGGCAAAGTCGGTTTTTGATGAAGGTGCTAATTTCATCTGTGAAGAGCCTGCTGACTTAATTACCCACTTCCTTACATTGGAAAAACTGTTATCACAGGACATTAGGTATTGGTGGGACATTACCACTCTTGAGAACTATGCTAGAGTTAAAAGGATTCCGTGAGGCTTACGCTTGAAAAAGGTACCGTCCTTTGGCTTTATTAATAAAGATTTTGAGAATGACTGGAAAGCCATATTAGATCATTGCTCATTTAAGCTAATCAAATTGATCATTAAGTATAAGCTAAATTAAAAAAAAGAAAGTGAGAGCCAATGTGAAAGTCCTACAGGATAAATTGAAAGGTTGCAGAAAAATGGAGAATTTTATTAAATATGACCAAACACTTTTAAGCAACGTGGGTGCTATGGAAAAGTCTCTAATGATTAAGAAACAACAAAAGTTTGATAGGGACAAGATAGACTATGAGAAGCAGCAAGTTTATATATGGCAACGCTACACTACAAACGCACAAAAGCCACAACCAAAATCTGGTTCTAAATATCAGAATAATAAAAAACAAGGTGACTCCAAGAACCCGAATAAATCCATCCTAAAACGCCATGGAAACGCTTCCAGTTTTGAGTCAGATGGTTCTGACTATGAGAGTCGTTCACTAGGCGTTTCCTTTTGTGATGATGATGATAATTGGCGAGTTAGATCTACCTCCCCTGAAACCGACTCTTCACAAAAATCTGTTATGATGCCCTCTCGGAAAGAAGATAAACCTTCATACTCCTTGTTTCAAAAGGAGTCAAAAAACGAAAGAGGACAAGGAGATCATCAAAGAAGAGAAGGGGGAGGGGGATCCGGGGGATCGAGCAAAAGAAAGAAATATGCATAGGAGAAGTTGTGGATAATGTTATCAACATTTCACATAAGACTCTTACAGATGACCAGATTGCGGTTCTAAATAGAGGTTTAAATTTTGCCCCATACCAAGATTTTAATTTATTCAATACCATCATTGATCTCCAAAAATTAATTCGCAAATTGTCTCTTAAAAAATATTTTAATAGAAAAAAGGGACAACAGAGGTTCCACTATATTCCACTGATAGAGGTCTAGCTGAGAATGTTGATGGTATTGATGTTTCAATGGAGAATTTGGATTTGCATTCATTTCGTGAACAATGTGCTTTATCAGATCTTAGAGATCTTTATGATGAACAAAATCAGGATTTGGAGCCTGAGATCCCTTCCTCATTCAGCTTCTTTGGGCAATTACACTTAGGTCTTAAGAAGAAATCAACCTTTTGCCCTCATATTTTTAACAATCATAATATTAAGACCTTTGAGAAGCTGGTTGAGAGGGATCTCAGGTTATTGGCTAGGGGTATTGTACCCCGGGGGGTTCCCTCTTTAAATAAAACGAATCTGTCAGATATTGACTTCCAGGAGATGATTGCCCTCAGGGAAGATAGGTCTATTACAATCAAAAAGGCTGATAAGGGAGGGGCCATTGTGGTGCCCTCTTCTTCAGATTATCAGGCAGAGGCACTTAGATTACTTGAGGATGTTGAATCTTATACAAAATTGACATGATCCCACATGTGAGTTTTTACACCTTTTGAAAGAGATTCTTGAAGAAGGAAAGGCCCTATTTGTACTTAACACAAAGGAATATGAGTTTCTCTACAATCCTCACCTATTGTGCCCATCTTCCACCATCTCCCAAAGATCCATAAGTCACTTGTCCGCCCTCCTGGGCGGCCCATTGTGGCCAGTATTGGATCTTTGGGAGATGGGTTATCACGCTACTTTGATGGTTTTTTACAGCCACTGGTAAAAAATCTGCCTTCTTTTCTGAGAGATTCTATGGATCTTTTATCCGCTATAAAAAATGTTATGATAGAAAAAATTAAACTAAACATATACTAAGCGCTTAACCTATTAGCCTAACTTAACAATACACGATAATGATGGATAAGTGCTCTAAATGTTGGAATTCCCTTACAAAGATACAACAATAAACTAGTGAATTCTACAGACTAATATAACAAACTGAGAAGACGGCTGCCTAAGGATTGAAAAACCACAAACCTATCCACAAGGTAAGTACAACAATAGCTTAAAAACAAAAATAAAACAAACAATGAAAGAAAACAGAAATAGTCCTTGGCGCACTATCTGGTATATAAACCTGCAGAAAAATGAAGTCCAAAGATCTTGGTAGTGAGGATTGTTGGTCCGGAATCCAATCGTACTCAAAGTCCTCTGAGGTGGTGGAATCAGATTTGTGCGAATGATGCTTTAATGCATGCCAGACCAATATGATTGGGTTCAAAGCAGGATCTTAATGAATGTTGCAGATGTGTTTTGGGGTCAATGTCTTGGAAGGACTGGTGACCACTCCAGATGTGAAGTATTCAGAAATGTTACGTTCTTCCCTCTGAGCAATAATGACCTTCTGTATGTAGACTCTCTAATATGAGGAAAAAGCCTTAATGGACTGGTCATGCACAGCTGCATCTAAAGACTTAGTAAACAATTATTTGGAAGTCTGACTCCTCCTCCCTGTCAGACTTCCAAATAATTGTTTACTAAGTCTTTAGATGCAGCTGTGCATGACCAGTCCATTAAGGCTTTTTCCTCATATTAGAGAGTCTACATACAGAAGGTCATTATTGCTCAGAGGGAAGAACGTAACATTTCTGAATACTTCACATCTGGAGTGGTCACCAGTCCTTCCAAGACATTGACCCCAAAACACATCTGCAACATTCATTAAGATCCAGCTTTGAACCCAATCATATTGGTCTGGCATGCATTAAAGCATCATTCGCACAAATCTGATTCCACCACCTCAGAGGACTTTGAGTACGATTGGATTCCGGACCAACAATCCTCACTACCAAGATCTTTGGACTTCATTTTTCTGTCAGGTTTATATACCAGATAGTGCGCCAAGGACTATTTCTGTTTTCTTTCGTTATTTATTTTATTTTTGTTTTTAAGATATAAAAAATGTTAGTTGGAAAAAGACTTTTAGATGGGTGACATTGGACGTGATGTCACTTTACTCAATCATAGATCACGAGCAAGGGATTCGAGCAGTGGAATTTTTTCTTGATGCTTCTACATTGTCCATTTCATTACGTGCCTTTCTTTTGGATTCTATTATGTTTCTGCTCACCCATAATTATTTTTCTTTTGATGCACAATTTTATCTTCAGACACGGGGTACTGCTATGGGGACGTCATTTGCCCCCTCTTATGCTAATTTGTTTGTGGGTCTTTGGGAATCCACACACATTTTCGGTGCTGATAATTCTTTTCGTCATCAGATTATTTTCTATAAACGGTATATTGACGATTTGATTATGATTTGGGATGGGGATTTATTATCACTGCATGCCTTTATTCATACACTTAATACTAATTCTTTAAATCTTAAATTTACTTATGAAGAACACATGAATCACATCAATTATTTAGACATTACTTTATTTATTGACACGACAGGCACTATTCAAACGGACATTTTTAGAAAGCCTCATTCACGTAATACTTTATTGGAAGCAGACAGCAGTCATTCTAAATCATTCATTCGAAGTATACCCAAGGCTGAATTCCTTCGACTAAGACGGCTTTGTTCAAATGACGATTTATTTGAGCATCAAGCAGAGGAATTAAAAACTCGATTTGCTCAAAGAAAATATAATCACACTGATATTGAAGCAGCATATCTGTGTGTCAAATCTACAAACAGGATCGATTTGTTATCGAACTCGTCTGTGAAGTTCAAGAAGAAACATGAATTGGATCGAGTGACGTCTGCTCTATTTGTCACCCAGTTTAGTCGCCAGGCTGAACAGATTCGTTCTATCATTTATAAACATTGGGGGACCCTCACTCTTGATAAGGACCTACATAGTTCAGTTAACCAGGGTCCAGCCATTACTTTTAGGAAATCCAAATCCTTATCTGACTATCTTTCTCCAAGATTGTTTGACTCTAAGAAGTCTAACAAATCTGTTTAAAATAAAAGGTTTTTTTAAATGTGGAAAATGTTGCGTTTGCAGCTATGCGAAACCAATTAAGTCTATTAAGACTATTTATTCTAAAAAGAACTATAGGATCCCATCCTTTATTAATTGTGACTCACAATTTGTCATATACTTTCTTACCTGTGGCTGTGGCCAAGGGTACGTGGGCTGCACTATACGCCCTGTTAAAAACAGAATCATGGAGCATATACGTTCCATTAAAAGAAAAGATTTCATGTTACCAGTTTCAAAACATTTTACTGACTGTCCTTCAGGAGGTCTATCAAATGTTCATTTTTCTGCTGTAGAACTGGTGCCCATGCCCATGAGAGGGGGTGATAGATTAAAGCTCCTCAACCAGCGGGAGATGTTTTGGATCCATTCTTTGGATACATTATCCCCTGCAGGAATTAATACAGAATGGGATCTAGAAAAGGTGAAGGGAAACACAAAATGGATGTGCCCCCTAAAAGAATTCACTTAAATGCACACCATAACAGTGTAAAAATTAACTTTTAATAAATTTACTTAAAACATATATTACCAAAGTAATGTGTAATGTGAATTAAAAATATATTAAATCAACGCTATCAGGCAACCTTGTCGTCAGTTATAAGTTCATACTATCCCATTTAACCACTTAATAATGGTGGGATATGGAGGACACAGATTGCTAGGAGTCAGGGTGTTAACCCCTCTGGAGCAACGGTGAGACCCAATAATGGAAGTGTATAGATGTACACAAGTGAGTGGCCAATGGGTTAAATGTCCAGCTACCTTGCTAGATCAGCCAGCACTGCGCACTATAATGGAGACTTTAGTGTGTTAAAATAAGAGTGCTAGAGTGATAAAGCTGGCAAATGCAGTGATAATGGTAGTACATACACTGCTTGTCCGGGATGGGAAGGGAGCGAAGATAGCAGGGATACACCATGAAAAATAAAAAATAAATGCATACAATAGTGTAATAAGTTCTTTTCAATCTGGATAAAACATGTATGTCTTGGCTCTATAGCAATGCCTACTTACAGTAGGTCAAAAGGTAAAAAGCATTGATCTACACAGCAGGTAGAAAGGTGTCAGGATCTTCAGGAACAACAGCCCAGGTTTACAGCATAAGAAACCAGCACCTCAGCTCAGACGTCAGTAGATGTGAGTGGATCAGAGACATGCAAAAGAAAGGCAGACCATAGTGTCGATCGTGCATAAAATTTATATAAACAAACAACAAATTTTAGGAATTGTACTCACATTGTGTACATAATCATAGTTCACATAAGGCTTTACTTGAGGCAAATGGAGTGCTGGTTCAGTGTGGAGCAGCTCACCGGGGATCTTCTCCTTAGACTCACAACAGACCGGGTGGGAGATGGCGTCTGACGTCACATCCGCTGTTGGGGTGACGGCATCCGGTCTTGGAGGCAAACGGTGGGGGAACTCAGCAACTCTGAAGCCTTCAGTAGAAAGAGCAGCTGCAGCAATGAAAGTGGCTCTACGCGTTTCGTCGTACTAGACAACTTCCTCAGGAGCATTCATTGAGGAGAAGATCCCCGGTGAGCTGCTCCACACTGAACCAGCACTCCATTTGCCTCAAGTAAAGCCTTATGTGAACTATGATTATGTACACAATGTGAGTACAATTCCTAAAATTTGTTGTTTGTTTATATAAATTTTATGCACGATCGACACTATGGTCTGCCTTTCTTTTGCATGTCTCTGATCCACTCACATCTACTGACGTCTGAGCTGAGGTGCTGATTTCTTATGCTGTAAACCTGGGCTGTTGTTCCTGAAGATCCTGACACCTTTCTACCTGCTGTGTAGATCAATGCTTTTTACCTTTTGACCTGCTGTAAGTAGGCATTGCTATAGAGCCAAGACATACATGTTTTATCCAGATTGAAAAGAACTTATTACACTATTGTATGCATTTATTTTTTATTTTTCATGGTGTATCCCTGCTATCTTCGCTCCCTTCCCATCCCGGACAAGCTACTATTGAAAGGAATCTGTACACATTCCTGGAAGGTTGAGAATTTGATCAGTGATCACCTTGACACATTTTATTTTGAATTTTAATTTTGTGCACTATTTTATCACAGATTGGGTGTGGTTAGCGCCGGTAACAAATCACTTTAAGTTCACTTAGTACATACACTGCAGCATAGACCTGCCAGACACGGCAGTGCTGTGCAAGGAAAGCAGGCACACTGACTATAAAATTAAAGGATTAAATAAATAACTAACTAATGGGATCAACACAGTTAGAGCCAGGAGACTGCTGACACTACATTAAAACAGCTCCAAGTAGGAGACTGACAACATTGCGCGTCCAACGCGCGTTTCCCTCCAGCAAAGGAGCTTCTTCAGGGACAAATTTTAAATCTAAAACATTTTTCATGAACATTTTGTATGAGTATTCTTGCTATGCTTCCGTCTCACGATGATAATAATGATTGTCTGTTTATTAAGTTATTTATTATTGTCATTTTTTTCTGCTTTCTAGTGATCAAATAAGATATATATTTATTAATGAATTCAATTGTCCTACATTTTCTTTTGGCATCTATTCTTCTTTATTATTTATTATTTGTTTTCCTTTTTCTAACTATATATTTACTTTTTTCTAGAATAATATTGTGTTTTACATATGTCCTTTAAACCATATCTATTGTGTCTAGGCGTTTGATGATATACCATTCATATGCCATCTTATGATATTAAAATTAACAAATCAATGGGTTAAATATACATTGAATATTCACTATAGATTTGGACATGTGTATGTTTATGTTTCCACAGTTGATATATATGTGTTATTGATATTTCTTTTGTATGTGATTGGTCTTTTTTATTAATTTTTTACCTGTTTATTCCCTCTATGTGGATCTCTTCCCTCTGAGCATTACGCCCCTTTCCTGTGTTTCATTTCACAGGGAATTTGTGTCCTGGGGGTTTGTGTTTACCTGGACACAGGTGGGCGGTGCTTTTGAGGGTGTAAACCATATAAGAGTTTGATTAAGACCAGTGAAACTACTCTTTGATAAAGCGCACCATGCGAGAGGTTTCTCTTTTTAATTAGTTATGTCCCAATAAATAATTTGTTATTTTTTCTATTAGCCTCCAGTTCTCGTTTTTTCATAGTTGTGATCCAAGTCTTTTCCTTCCTGCTTACTACGTACAGTCAAGCTGGTGGTTTTATTAAATCTACCAGTCTTAAACACTGGCATATTCTGCAAAATGATGATATATTATCTGAAAGTTGCTGTGTACCACCAATGGTGGCATTCAAAAGAGGGAGGAATCTGGCGGATAGCCTGATACATGCAGATAATGAGGGTAACTACAGAACTCCTCATTTTCTGGAGGGTGGCAGACCGGGTAACTTTAGATGCATGAGCTGCTCGGTCTGTAACAGTCTGACTACCGGTAGTCAATTCAGTCACCCCCCAAAGCGGGAGAATCATAAAAATTAAAAATAGACGCCCCACAGCGTGTGCTCCGCTGCTACAGAGACTGGAACAGTGAAAGACATTATTGCTTGGCACGGCGAATTGGCTGTACTGCTGTTCAGCTGAACTGGAGACCTCCTAAGTACTACCTTGAGGCTGAGGGCTGTACTAACAGCTAACCGATTGGAAGACCACCCAGGCCCTACCCCCGAGGCTGAGGGATTGAGAAGGAGAGAGCCACGACATCTCTATTGGCGTCCGTTGGTGCTTGGGTAACATTAACCATGAAATGATTGTTTTTTCTATCTAAATGTACGCTTAATACTCACCTTTATTTTGTGGTTACTAATATAATTTTTAATGCACTATGAGCGTTGTGCGCTGTGTTTTTTTGTATTTCTGTTTGCTATTAGGGGGTATTTGAGCCATCCCTGGTGCCACAGCTGCAGACGTTCCATATACTCTACGTGTTTAAAGGTCACCTCTTTTTGTACATCACTATATCACCTCACTTTTATTGATTGTAGTAGCGCACTATATCTTTTCACATTTTCTTACTCCAGATAGGGAGACTTTCTTATTGAGACGTGAAGCATTCTGGATACATGCTTTAAATACCAGCAACGGTATGGGTCTTAATGAGCAACAGAATTTAAAATGCTTCCTTAATAGAAGGTAATTTTTTGTCTTTCTACAGGCATATTTGATCTTGCACCATCCATGGACTCTGCACTTACCTATTGGGAAAATTATCCTTTTTGTGTGGTTTTTTTCCCTTCCCTCCCTCCCCCTTCTCTCCCCCCCCCCCTGGCTGTGTGTACCCATTTCTGACTAGGTATACACACTAGTATATTCTAAATACTGATGTACTGCATATTCTTATGTGGCATTTCACGGTAACTTTGCAGGATTATACTGATGTCATCAGCAGTATACAGTCACATGTTTTTAATAGTATATTGCTGTATTAGTTTTGTGCACATATGCTTTATGAATATTTTGGTGTGTGGTTTATTTACACTTTCAGGGTGATTTATAGGAGTGTGTCACTCCTCCCTGCTCTGACACTGATCCCATGGTGACGGATACATCTTTGTCCAGCCCTGTGAGTACAGTCTTGATTGGTGCACACCCCCCCCTTCCCCCCGACGGGCGGGTCACGCTGACGTCATCATGGGGGAGTGTTCAGTCTGGGGAGAGGTGTGGCTGTGGCTGCATTCCTCCAAGACAGCTCTATGCTGTATTGCCAGGGATTTAGACCTAGACGTCTGACGTCACTAGGGGGCGCCATATGGTAGCTCTGACATCACTAGGGGGCGCCATATGGTAGCTCTGACGTCACTAGGGGGCGTCAACATCCTGGTTATGTGGCAGAGCGGGGAGAGTATCAGGGGGGTGGTATATATTGTGACTGTTTTCTTGTGTTTGGTAGCCTTCACCTTGAGAAAGGCAGTATTAGACTGCCGAAACGTTGGACTTTATGGCATATTAAACCTCCTTTGAGTAAGACCGTGTGCCTGCTTCTTCTTCTTTGTCCGGCTACAGGAAGGGTCAGGAGACAGGGAGGACAGAGGCAGGAGAAACCCATCTGACTCCGGCCTTGCCTGTCCCTACGAATACAAACATACAACCCCTCACTGAATAACATAGCCCTAATCCCATGTAATAATCCTGGGTGTAAACAAAATAATGGTTTTATGAATATTGTAATGGTTTATTAGGGACCTAGGAGGTGGCTAGTGGTGCTGTTATGTGTATTTTTGTTTATTGTGGGTAGTGGGGGTGGATGAACGGGGTATTGGCCCCAAGGATGGGTGTTTAGGCCTACCGGGTGGGGGGGGGGGGTAGCGGGAGGGGTTAACCCCTTCATTACCTTAGCGGTATTAACCACGAAGTTAAAGAAGAGGTTAAGTCATCCTGCAACCCCCTGGCAAGGCCTAAACACCCACCCAGGGCCAAATACCACCTTCACCCACCCCCGCTACCCACAATAAGCCTGGCACGGGTGTATAACCCCTTCATTGCCTTGGCGGTAATGAAGTTGCCTGTAAATGCATTTTTTATGCATCGGATTCATGCCGGGGGTCTCTGGTGCTGATATTAATGGATATCAGCTCTGGGACACATGCATGTTATTTTCATCGCAGCTTCACCCCACCTTCTTGCCAACTTTTGTGGCGGGACAATTTGGAGAAGAAACAGCAATTTTAAAGTGGCGATCAGCCGCAATAAGCTGATCAGGGCTTATAGAATTGAGCGTGTTTGAAAAACTGGCGATCAGTGCTGAAAAGTGGCTTATCACCGCGCGTCTGCCGATTTTATTTATTTATTTTCCGGCAAAAAAACCCCGGTTATTTTTGCTCTAATCGCCAGCTTCTCTGGGCTTTCTGAATCGCTGTAGGCTTTTTTGGCTATAAACTGGTGATAAGTGGCTTATCGCTGCTTACTGCATGAGGGCCTTAGGGAGGATTTGTTCCTGTAAAGTACACCTAGTTTGGCATAGGATTTGGATGTCAGGGTATCAATGTGCATCCCAAATGTTAAATGGGAGTTGAACTATATGCCCAGATATTTCAAACAAGTAACAGGGGCTAGGATGGTATTAGAGCTGGTTTTTATCTGAAGCTCTGTCATTGGCAGCTTTAGCAATTTAGCTCTGGTCCCAAATACCATTGTTACAGTCTTGTCAGTGTTTAAAATCAGTTTGTTTTGGGAAATCCAGTTTCAAGTCTCAAAAAATCAGATTGAAGTATGTGTTCAAGGTCAGAGAGGCGAGGGCTGCGTGCATATAGGATCAGATCCAAGGCCTCTCACAATAACCTGTTAGGAATATTATTTTCTCATCTATCCGACATAAGTATAAAATATACTCTACCAAGACCCCTAATACAGAGTTACCCACCTTATACGGGAGCAGCTGCCAGACGAGTACAGTAAATGTATCTTATTTCTTTTACCACTGGAGGGCAGCGTGGAGTTGCAAGGAGTGGCGCCCGTAAGGACGACGTGCCAGTTAGGCGGAAGGAGACGCGCGCACACACTTTTATGTGAAACGGATATTTTTGGGGAGGGATTTAGTAGTCTGAGTGAGAAAATTGATATTTTGTCACAATGGAAAAATGGAAAAATTAACCATTTAAATATGCACAGATTTTATCCCACGTTTGGAAATTAGGGATGTTGCCTAAAAGTCTGAGAATGCATTAAGTGCCACCCACGGGCTTTAATGAAGCAGCATTTGTGGGATAAAGGGAACAGCATCCTGTATAAAGGTATTTTGGGCTCGATATAAATAATTGAAGCCAAAAACTAATATTAAGTAAATTGAGAATGGAAAAATATTCAGCACAAACGTACAGAATGTGATATTCTGAGAGATCTTACAGATGTTATCAAATCCCACAATGAATATATAGAAAATGTCTGTATAGAACGAGTCAAACAAGAATATGCCAATAAAACGTTTAATTGGGAGATACAGGGGCCACAATTCAGGTCAGTTAGCTGGAAGAAGGGAAGCCGGTCAGCCAGAAGAGCAGGTCCTCCGGTCAGCCAGAAGAGCAGGTCAGCCGGTCAGCTCTGAGATCAGCATTACTTATATCCCCTAAACGTTGTCCCCTGCATGTAATGCGCAGAACAGCCTGCACTGCATATACTGTACATGAGATACTTAACCCTTTCTTTTCGCTCGACTCTAATCTGAATGATTTGCTAATTGGTTTGTAATTAGAGAGATATTTGTAGCAGAATCCCATGTATGTTCTTTTTACCTTTTTAGATACCGTTTTGTGTAATAAAAGATATGAGATCAGAGGGGCTTCCTGTTTGCACTCGTGTTTTGGCAGAAGTGTATATGTGACCCTATAAATCTCCCTCACACCCGGCTTGGCAGCGTGACACTAGTGCAATGACCTGGGGAAGAATCACTGAGCTGTTAGCAATAGATACAACGGATAGAAAAGACACTACACATAGGTTGGATTAAAGAGAGTATTTTATTGAAATAATGAATCTCTTTGCTGGTAGGGGCCTGCAGCACATTGCAGAGCAATATAGTAACACGCAGAGCAATGCACTGCAGGCCCCTCCGGCAGCAAAGGAGTGAAGACCAATGCAGGGTGTATAAAGATCTCACTGATAATTCATGCACAAAGGGCAATTTGTTGCTGTGATCCAGAGGAAGGCGAAACATAACCCCTGCTGTGCAATGGGGGAAAAAAATTCCTTCCTGACCCCATTAAATGGCGATCGGAGGGTCCCTGGATCACTGCGCAGTGAGATCAGATGGAGCAGCACAGATCAGCGTTGTTATACACAGGGGCACACTCAGTATATAGAGATGTGGGTGATGGGGCCCTTGTGCCCCTGTGTATAACTCACCTGCTCCCCCATCCCCCTGCATATCTATCCCATTCACCCCTTTTCCTCCCGCATACCTCGCAGGGCCGGCCGGCCATTAGGCGGTCGCCTAGCGCGCAAAGGTCCTAGGGGCGCATTAATAATCATTATTATTTTTTTTCTTATTATTTCTAATTTATTTATCTTTTTTTTTAAATTATTATTCTTTTTTTTTATCCAGTATTTTGGCGCCCTTTTGTTTTTATTTTGCGTCGCGCTGGGGTGCGGTCGCACCCCCTGCAGTCCCGATAGCTACGCCACTGTTTATTTTATTATTTTATTTATCTTGTTATTTTTTATACAACTGGGGCACAAATTTTAAGTTTCGCCTCGGGCGCATGAAACCCGTGCTCCGGCCCTGCTCCTTGTTCTCTCTCACCCTCTCACGCCCAATATCCCTATCTCCCTCTAGTACCTGCCCCTCCCGCAGCCTTCCTGATCTTATCTGCCTCTCCTGCGGTCAAACCAACTTCTCAGGGCCCCTAGAATACCCCTGTATCTACGCCCTGGCTCCTCTGCTACCTGCTCCCGGCTTCTTCTCCGCCTAAAAAAGGTGAAGCAGCAGATCTGTCCGCACCTCTCGTATTCTCCTACCTGCTCCTGGGGTCTTCTCCTCCGCCTAAAAAAGGTGAAGCAGCAGATCCGGCCACACCTGTCGTATGCTCCTTGGTCATCGTACACCACGTCTGCCTCCTCGGCCGCCTTGTAGCCCACCTCATTGTTCCACTTGACGCCCGCTTTTTCGTATGCCTCGTCGTCCGCCTCGTAGCCCGCCTCGTCGTCTGGTGGCACAAAGGGCACCACCTTCGTGCGTGTCCTGACCTGCAGGAGACATGAAGTGTTTGTAACCAGGGACAGTGATACTCTGTATCGCAAGAGCTCCTGTGCCACTTATACCCCCTCCGCAATACCACGTTATACCGCCCTCCACAGGGCAAATACCCGTTATACCCACCTCCCCAGGCCCAGTACCCAGTTATACAACCCTCCCAAGGCCCAGTACCCTGTTATACACCCCTCCCAAGGCCCAGTACCCTGTTATACGCCCCTCCCCAGGCCCAGTACCCTGTTATACACCCCTCCCCAGGCCCAGTACCCTGTTATACACCCCTCCCAAGGCCCAGTACCCTGTTATACACCCCTCCCCAGGCCCAGTACCTGTTATACCCACCTCACCAGGCCCAGTACCCGTTATACCCACCTCACCAGGCCCAGTACCCATTATATACCCACCTCACCAGGCCCAGTACCCATTATATACCCCTCCCCAGAAGGTCATGTTTCTATTTATCAAAAATACATTGAGTAACCTCTGGTTTTCAGGCATGTCCTAGGGGAGTTATCACAGAGACACAGAAACGTCGCTGAGTTTGGTGAGTAACTCCCTTAACCTCTCAGCAGTTGAATTCCCCATTAGGCGCTTAACACGTTAAAAACAAGCGTTGCTATTTCTCTGCATGAAGTTGCAGGTAATTGGAAGAGTTACACAGTGACGGCTATTTCATCACTCACCTTCTTCTCCCGAAACGGTCTTTTCTGTCTTATTTCCGGCTTCACATCGGATATCCATATCCATTCTTGGCCTCTGATCTGTATGCAAGACAATGCTTTAAGACAGGGTTGCGCAACCTTTTTCCCTGCTCCCCCCTTCCCCCTCCCCACCTTGTCTCCGACGTTCTGATGTAACGACGTCATGTGATATCACGTTGCTATGGCAATGCCACATCATGTGACGCCACGTTGCTGTCGCCAGAAGCCGCCGGAGACAAGGAAAGGGAACTTACAGAGGACTTGCGCGCGATTTCCGGCATTTAATTTAAATGCTGTGGGGAAGAGCGAGGGGCCACTGTAAGCGCCGAGCCCCTCCTCCCAAGAAAATGTCGCGCCCCTCGATTTGCACACCCCTGCTTTAAGAGATATTCTGGGACCCTCCAACTCCTCCATCGGACCCTTCCTCATACTCATATTGACTGACCTTGCAGTGCTCTGCCCTGACTTGCACTGACCTGCTATGATGCCTCTCAAAATACCATGCTAACTCATTCTGAACATACATGTGTCCTTTCTACATGTTACTCAGCTTGTATGGGCCACAGACAGCTTTCCCGGGGTCCAGGACTAGTTTCCACCGGGGACCCTCACCCATGGGTCGGCGACCTTGCGAGAACCCACCCCCCCCCCCACCTGTTTTCTCTTGCACTGCCATAGACTACAACATTTCGGCCTGCTGGTCTTTTTCAGGTAAAGTGGCTAAACCCACTAAATCCAGCAAAGAAAGGCCAGCAGCCAAAACATTGTAGTCTGTGGCACAATAAATTATCTTTTTTTATTCAAATCTGTGTGCCCTTTTCCATCAATCTTATTGTATACATTGGACGAAATGCCGGTCTTCCCTGAGACTAAGGGGCACTGGTAAAAGTATCACTAATTGTTTTTTTTGGTATGCAGCAAATCCCCATCATTTTTGCGTTCTCTTGCTCTGCCCCAATCTGACACACCACCTTGCTCTCTCACCCCCCTCTTACACTCCCCCATCACCCTTCCCTTCCCCAAAGGTTGTCCTTTAATCAGATCTTACCCAAATTGTCTCCATCTCCCTTGGAAATGTTCTGTCTTTAAGCTGTGTGGCTCCTCTTGATCCGAACTTTCTTAGCTGACCCCTTTAGGTTTCGGCTCCGAGGGTCTAAAAAATAAGCGACTCCGAAAAGATGTGAAATATGCACAAGGGTCCTAAAATATTTATCTAATGGGGCTCTGAGGGGGAGACTTAAATACTAGTTAATATAATCTATTTAACTAACAAATATGATCTATTAAACTAAGAAATATAATGTATCAAACTAAATAAATATCTATTAAACTAATAAATAGAATCTATTGTACTAAGAAATATAATCTATTCAACTAAATAAATATAATCTATTTAAAAACAATACAATAAAAAGCTGGAGAAATGATACGTTAACCAAGCCACAGATGTGATGCCAATGAGCGTTGAACTCCTTGCAGATCCACCGTCAGCTGGTTGTGGCAGAAAGTGGTGACATGCAGTAGAACAGAGTGGTTGAGCTGTAACCACGGCAGTCAGGTCAGAAATCAACACAATATTTTTTGAAATTTAGAATGAGAATGTTCAATATGTCACATTCTGGGCTCAGACCCTGAGCCCTGTCACATGTTAGCAGCTTGTGATAATAGAAGATATCCATATACTGGGATGTGATAAGAGACATGAAGGTCATTTTATACTGGGTCCCATAACCTGCTTTATATGAAGTATCATTTTACACTAATTAGTAGAGATGCTACATTTTGAAAAATAGCGCTTTTGGCGACATTGTTCATTTTCTCTACAAATGATAAATGAAAAAGTTGGATAAAACGTTATATGTGTGTGTGCGCGTGCAATATATATATATATATACACATATACATACATACACATATAGTATGTTTATATATATATATCATACTATATGTATATATATTGTCTGTTTTATACACACATACACGTGTGTGTATATGTATGTGTGTGTGTGTGTGTATATATGTGTGTGCGTGTGTATATATATGGTATAACCCAGAGGTGCGCAAAGTGGAGGGCGGGAGATTTTTCGGGGGGGGGGGAGGCGCACGGGCGGTTGCAGAGGCCCCGCGCACTTCCTCGAGGCATTAAAATTAAATGCCGGGGGATCGCGTGAGGCCTCTGCAATGCTATTACTTACCTTGACTCTGCCGGCGTCACTCGTGTCCATGGCAACGCGGTGTTAAATTACGCCGCGGGGTCATGTGACGTCACCCTCGTCAAATGCCGCTGCCGGTCACGTGACGCCGCATCAAGGTAAAGGAGGGGGTGGGGGCGCGAGCTCCCCTGGTATAACCAATAAATAATATAGCTGATATAGCAATTTGGTTGTGGCTAGAGAAAGATTATAGTGGCAGTGAGAATTAGTGGCCAGAATTAATAACTAAAAAGTAGCTGTAATAAAATAATAATAAACACTATGCCTAAACACAATAACAGTCCAGAAACTTAGCTCTAATAGCTATGTTATAACTCAATCATAAAAGGATCCAATTCGGGCATCCTCTGGAGTCCTGGCAGCTCTCTTCGTGGAAACAACCACCTCCTCGATAGATACCTAAACAAAAAAAAAGAAGAGAAAGCGCCCGCTCCATGTGTAAATTCGGTTTAACAATTTCATTTCCTGGACAAGATAAAAATAACAAACTCACAAACATCCGTTTGGTAAAAGCGTTGTATGAGACAGGCTCGTGCTCCGTGGTAATCCGGTGGTCAATCCGGTGGTCAATCCGCAGCTCCAGACTTTGGACGATGACCGGGAAACTCGATAGGCTGCGCCCCTTGCAGTGTGGTCCTCCGGCAATCTGTAGTATGCAGTTGTGATTCCACTCTGTAATTCCGGTGTCTCGCCTTGTTCGCGTACCAACTTCCCTTCCGGCGTCAAGACGGATAGTGTGGCAATAGCAACGAGAAGAATGTACCTACGTGTTTCTTCAGCACACGGCTGATTTCATCAGAGGATAATGCTACAACTCAGTCGTAATGGTTTTATAGTCCTACAGTCCAATTGGTAATGGCATAATAGATCACATATGTTGCTGATTTTAGATAATAATAGATTCTTGTATGACACACACACACGAACACATATACATATATATATATATATATATATATATATATATATGTATATATATATACATACACACATATATATATTTACACACACATACATATATTTACACACACATATATATATATATATATATATATATATATATGAAACCAGGTGTCCCACCAAGGAGACAAAAAACAGCACTCAAGGTATATGTGTAGAGGTATAAGTACCGTGTTAGCCGAGCTTCAATAATCATAAAATAATAAAAAAATAATATCATCTATTTATTTTTTGATTTTATATATATATATATATATATATATATATATATATATAGATAGATAACAGCAGGCACTTCAAAGGCTCCAAAGAAATAAGTGCTTGTTCAAGAAAAATTACAGGAAACCAGGTGTCCCACCAAGGAGACAAAAAACAGCACTCAAGGTATATTGCAAAAGTGTATTTGAAAAAAAGCAGGCACATATAAATCCAACGTTTCGGTCCTGTATAGGGCCTTCCTCACGCCCCTGAGGAAGGTCCTATACAGGACCGAAACGTTGGATTTATATGTGCCTGCTTTTTTTCAAATACACTTTTGCAATATACCTTGAGTGCTGTTTTTTGTCTCCTTGGTGGGACACCTGGTTTCATATATATATATATATATATATATATATATATATATATATATACAAATACAACTGTATGCTCATCTGCATGTCTTAGGCAGGTCTGCAACCCCGCCTTTCCCCATTATCACCCAGCATACAGCACTTCCACTGCAGCAAGGGATTCTGGGAAATGACATGCAAATGAGCACACAGTGTCACTTTTTGCCTCAAAAACCATTTTTAACATGGTTCCCTATAGGCTTAAGCTTGCTGCATGGTCACAGCTTTGAGCACAGCCAGGGTTAAGGTGCATACCCAGAAAACCACCCACAGACAGCTGTTTCGACCTTAATGGGTCTCATCAGTGTGGGGTTGATTTAACTGGGTATGCAAAGAGGCTATGGGATAGGCTATACCATAATACTGAGTTAAGTTATGGTGAGTAAAAAAAGTGACAAAAACCCTCCACAGGAAAGCAAATATGCAAATACAACTGTATGCTCATCTGCATGTCTTAGGCAGGTCTGCAACCCCTCCTTTCCCCATTATCACCAGCATACAGCACTTCCACTGCAGCAAGGGATTCTGGGAAATGACATGCAAAAAAAAAATATATATATATATATATATATATATATATATATATATATATATATATATATATATATATATACAGTGTTCGACAAATCACCCAAAAATCTACTCGCCCAACCAAAAAATCTACTCGCCACCTAGTCCCGCCCCCAACCCCGCCCCTAGTCCCGCCCCCAACCCCGCCCCTAGTCCCGCCCCCAACCCCGCTTTAAAATAAAATATATAATTAAAATTAAAATACATTTAATAAATTCCTAGTCAGAACAACATTCGTTTTTGACAAATGTATTTAGTGTGTGTGTGTGTGTAAGTGTGTGTAAGTGTCGGATCTAGAAATAAAAGCCAGGTGTGGATGACTAGTTTCCTGAACCCCTTAACCAGTGTCTGGACGTCCCCGCTTCACAATATCTAAGGCAGCAATCCCGCCTGGGATCTTACCTGATCCGCAGTCCCTCAATGTCCAGGTACCTCATTCCCGCAATGTTATACATTGGAGGGAATGTGTTCCCTACCTGTCTCCTGGGTTAGGGGGGGTTCCGATGTCTCCCGTGTGAAGCTTGAGTCAGATCTGGAAGAAAGCAGTATAGGTTATTTTGGTGTAGTATAGGACAGTTAAGATATATAGGGTAAATAAGATATCCAGATACAGAGAGGGGGAGAGAGAGGAAGAGAGAGAGAGAGGAAGAGAGAGAGAGAGGAAGAGAGAGAGAGAGAGGAAGAGAGAGAGAGAGAGGAAGAGAGAGAGAGAGAGAGGAAGAGAGAGAGAGAGAGAGGAAGAGAGAGAGAGAGAGGAAGAGAGGGAGAGAGAGAGGGAGAGAGAGGAAGAGAGGGAGAGAGGGAGAGAGGGAGAGAGGGAGAGGAGAGAGAGAAAGAGAAAAAAGAGACAGAGGAGGGAGAGAGAAAAAGAGACAGAGGAGGGAGAGAGAAAAAGAGACAGAGGAGGGAGAGAGAAAAAGAGACAGAGGAGGGAGAGAGAAAAAGAGACAAAGAGACAGAGGAGGGAGAGAGAAAAAGAGAGAGGAGGGAGAGAGAAAAAGAGACAGGAGAGAGAAGGAGACAGAGGGGGGAGAGAAAGAGAGGGGAGAGAAAGAGACCAGAGAGAGGGGAGACCAGAGAGGGGGGAGACCAGAGAGAGGGGAGACGGGGGAGACCAGAGAGAGGGGAGACGGGGGAGACCAGAGAGAGGGGAGACGGGGGAGACCAGAGAGAGGGGTGACGGGGGAGACCAGAGAGAGGGGGGAGACCAGAGAGAGGGGGGAGACCAGAGAGAGGGGAGACGGGGGAGACCAGAGAGAGGGGAGACCAGAGAGAGGGGAGACCAGAGAGGGGGGAGACCAGAGAGAGGGAGACCAGAGAGAGGGGAGACGGGGAGACCAGAGAGAGGGGAGACGGGGGGAGACCAGAGAGAGGGGAGATGGGGGGAGACCAGAGAGAGGGGGGCAGGGGTGACTGACTGACCGGGACAGGGGTGACTGACTGACCGGGGCAGGGGTGACTGACTGACCGGGGCAGGGGTGACTGACTGACCGGGGCAGGGGTGACTGACTGACCGGGGCAGGGGTGACTGACTGACCGGGGCAGGGGTGACTGACTGACCGGGGCAGGGGTGACTGACTGACCGGGGCAGGGGTGACTGACTGACCGGGGCAGGGGTGACTGACTGACCAGGGCAGGGGTGACTGATTCACCGGGGCAGGGGTGACTGACTGATTGGGGGGGGGGGGGAGGTACCTCTGGTGTCACACATACTCCCATACACACATACACATTCTATATATATACATACACACACACACACACACACATACATACACACACTCCCACATACATACACACACTCCCACATACATACACACACTCCCACATACATACACACACTCCCACATACATACACACACTCCCACATACATACACACACTCTCACATACATACACACACTCCCACATACATACACACACTCCCACATACATACACACACTCCCACATACATACACATACTCCCACACACATATATATACACACACACACATATATACACACCTATATACACACACACAGGCCGCGACCAGCACCACCATGCTCCCCTGCCCATCTCCTGCTCCGCTCCCACATGAGGGGGCTTCCCCCGCTCCCATCACCCGGCGCGGTCTCTGACGCGGGACCGGGGGGAAGCGGGGACATGAGGGGGCATCCCCCGCTCCCATCACCCGGCGCGCTCTCTGACGCGGGACCGGGGGGAAGCGGGGACATGAGGGGGCATCCCCTGCTCCCATCACCCGGCGCGCTCTCTGACGCGGGACCGGGGAGAAGCGGGGACGGAAGCGGGGACATGAGGGGGCATCCCCCGCTCCCATCACCCGGCGCGCTCTCTGACACGGGACCGGGGGTTAAGCGGGGGGGGGGGGGACAGGGACATGAGGGGGCATCCCCCGCTCCCATCACCCGCCGCGCTCTCTGACACGGGACCAGGGGGGAAGCAGGGGGGGGGGGAACGGGGACATGAGAGGGCATCCCCCGCTCCCATCACCATAACTGCGGGCAGCAGGAGCACCGGAGAGGGGAGGGAGGTGGAGGAAGGCACAGATAATACTTACTGTGTCCTCCATCCTCCATGGGAAAAAAATGGCCGCTCGTTGGGGGCTGGCTCATATAGAGCCTGGCCGCGCGCCCACAAAGCCTTGGAGCGCGCGCCAATCATCTGTCAGGTAGGGGGAGTTTTTTTTTTTTTTCCAGCCAGCGCGAGCAGGGAAATTTCAGCGCGAGCAGGGAAATTTCAGCGCGAGCAGGGAAAATTTAAAAAACAAAACACGTGTGCTGCTTGGGCCAATAGTTACTCGCCTGGGGGTTAAATCCACCCGCCCCGGGCGAGTAAATGTATAGGATTGTCGAACACTGTATATATATATATATATATAATCTTCTTCTCTCTGAAGAAGACCGTTTTAGTCGGAACGCGTTGGAGTGAGAGTCTGTGGAGTGGGACCCCTACCCTTTTCCATGACAGGAGGCCTTGGCTATCTGTAAATTGGCCTTTCACACCTACGCTTTAATGGTGATGTATTTACATCTTTAATACTCGAGCATTTATTGCCTCCATTTCTGCAATTACTATTTTACAACAACAGCTATCTCCTTACGTTATGTGCACAAATCTGCAGTGTGTGTAGAGGTATATGTGCATGCTTGGATCAGAGCTGCTTGTGTGGAGAGGTATATGAGCATGCTTGGATCAGAGCTGCTTGTGTGTAGAGGTATATGTGCATGCTTGGATCAGAGCTGCTTGTGTGTAGAGGTATATGTGCATGCTTGGATCAGAGCTGCTTGTGTGGAGAGGTATATGTGCATGCTTGGATCAGAGCTGCTTGTGTGTAGAGGTATATGTGCATGCTTGGATCAGAGCTGCTTGTGTGTAGAGGTATATGTGCATGCTTGGATCAGAGCTGCTTGTGTGTAGAGGTATATGTGCATGATTGGATCAGAGCTGCTTGTGTGTAGAGGTATATGTGCATGCTTGGATCAGAGCTGCTTGTGTGGAGAGGTATATGTGCATGCTTGGATCAGAGCTGCTTGTGTGTGTAGAGGTATATGCGCATGCTTGGATCAGAGCTGCTTGTGTGTAGAGGTATATGTGCATGCTTGGATCAGAGCTGCTTGTGTGTAGAGGTATATGTGCATGCTTGGATCAGAGCTGCTTGTGTGTAGAGGTATATGTGCATGCTTGGATCAGAGCTGCTTGTGTGTAGAGGTATATGTGTATGCTTGGATCAGAGCTGCTTGTGTGTAGAGGTATATGTGCATGCTTGGATCAGAGCTGCTTGTGTGTAGAGGTATATGTGCATGCTTGGATCAGAGCTGCTTGTGTGTAGAGGTATATGTGCATGCTTGGATCAGAGCTGCTTGTGTGTAGAGGTATATGCGCATGCTTGGATCAGAGCTGCTTGTGTGGAGAGGTATATGCGCATGATTGGATCAGAGCTGCTTGTGTGTAGAGGTATATGCGCATGCTTGGATCAGAGCTGCTTGTGTGTAGAGGTATATGTGCATGATTGGATCAGAGCTGCTTGTGTGGAGAGGTATATGTGCATGCTTGGATCAGAGCTGGAGTGTGTGTAGAGGTATATGTGCATGCTTGGATCAGAGCTGCTTGTGTGTAGAGGTATATGTGCATGCTTGGATCAGAGCTGCTTGTGTGTAGAGGTATATGTGCATGCTTGGATCAGAGCTGCTTGTGTGGAGAGGTATATGTGCATGCTTGGATCAGAGCTGCTTGTGTGTAGAGGTATATGTGCATGCTTGGATCAGAGCTGCTTGTGTGTAGAGGTATATGTGCATGATTGGATCAGAGCTGCTTGTGTGGAGAGGTATATGTGCATGCGTGGATCAGAGCTGCAGTGTGTGTAGAGGTATATGTGCATGCTTGGATCAGAGCTGCAGTGTGTGGAGAGGTATATGTGCATGCTTGGATCAGAGCTGCTTGTGTGGAGAGGTATATGTGCATGCTTGGATCAGAGTTGCAGTGTGTGTAGAGGTATATGTGCATGCTTGGATCAGAGCTGCTTGTGTGTAGAGGTATATGTGCATGCTTGGATCAGAGCTGCTTGTGTGTAGAGGTATATGTGCATGCTTGGATCAGAGTTGCAGTGTGTGTAGAGGTATATGTGCATGCTTGGATCAGAGCTGCTTGTGTGTAGAGGTATATGTGCATGCTTGGATCAGAGCTGCTTGTGTGTAGAGGTATATGTGCATGCTTGGATCAGAGCTGCTTGTGTGTAGAGGTATATGTGCATGCTTGGATCAGAGCTGCAGTGTGTGTAGAGGTATATGTGCATGCTTGGATCAGAGCTGCTTGTGTGTAGAGGTATATGTGCATGCTTGGATCAGAGCTGCTTGTGTGTAGAGGTATATGTGCATGCTTGGATCAGAGCTGCTTGTGTGTAGAGGTATATGTGCATGCTTGGATCAGAGCTGCTTGTGTGTAGAGGTATATGTGCATGTTTGGATCAGAGCTGCTTGTGTGTAGAGGTATATGTGCATGCTTGGATCAGAGCTGCTTGTGTGGAGAGGTATATGTGCATGCTTGGATCAGAGCTGCTTGTGTGTAGAGGTATATGTGCATGCTTGGATCAGAGCTGCTTGTGTGTGTAGAGGTATATGTGCATGCTTGGATCAGAGCTGCTTGTGTGTAGAGGTATATGTGCATGCTTGGATCAGAGCTGCTTGTGCTGGTGATTACTTTTGCTGTTCTTTGCCTCACGGAATACATGTTTGGTAGATGTGAGTCCCCCTCCTCTTTTATCAATTTTTCTTCCCTTGTTTTTAACCCACAGTAATACATTTGTATTGTTATCACTTTCTTGGCATGCCCGTGTGCTTCTTCATAAGGATGCTTTTTTCGTTGTAATACATATCCATTATCCTTTAGCACCACTGTCCATTGTTATTATATCATAAATCAAGACAGTTTCTGGGCAACAGTGACGCACTGTGTTGATGCGGTATACTTTGTGTCACATATATATATATATATATATATATATATATATATATATATATATATATAATCAAAAAATAAATAGACTATACCGTTCTGTGGCTAACGAAATGCTTTTATTTGTGCGAGCTTTCGAGATACGCTGATCTCTTCTTCTGGCGATGTTACAATGAATGAAGCAAGCAAAGGGTATACTTAAAAACAGTGTCTCTTGGAATGTTATCTGTGCTTGTCTCTTCCCCCCCCCCCCCCCCCCCCTTGTGTGAATGTGATTTATGGCTAGAGGTGTTAAATGGTTCCTGAAAGTTAGTGATGTAAGAGTGTGTGTGTGTGTGTGTGTGTGTGTGTGTGTGTGTGTATCTGTGTGAATATAAATGAATGGAGAGCCCACAGTTTATACAGTGCTTTACAAAAGGTGTGTGTGTGGAGTGGGAGTTAATATAAATTGTGTGGGTAGGTGTGGAAATGTGAGAGATTGTAGCAAAACTAAAAGTGTGTGTAGATACTATGTGGTCCCTATTGGTGTATAGGGATGGAAAAACAAGGAGTATTTGTATGTGTAAGAGACAGCTGTGTGTGCATACATATAGCACAGTATGTACAGACATGGCCTTTAGCGCTCATGGGAAGAGAGTTCACTTGTGTCAGTAATGACTCATAAAATTTCGATCTCTGTTTAGGCCACCGCTAAGTGTCCCGAACAGTTGCATATATTTCTATTCGTGCAACCATCTCTATTTCGGTGTTTTAAGATTAACTTTGAGTATGGCAACCCCCAGATCGTCCATCTTATGGACAGAGTCAGAGAAATGTTCGCCGACAGGACTGTCTCTTGTTCCGCGTGTGATGCTGTGCGATGCAGGTTCATTCTCTTGTTTAGCCCCTGCCCCGTCTCACCTATGTAGTAGCAGCCCCCTGGACATTTCATGCACATGATGAGGAACACGACATTGCTGGAGGAACAGGTGAACCTTCCTCTGATTTTGTATTCCCGATTCCTGTGTGGTATTTGTATTGTGTCCGCTGTGTAGAGTATTGCGCAGGTTTTGCATCTTGCGTCCTGGCCTGGCATATATATAATTATATATATATATATTCCACAGAAGCAGCCGGCACTCCAGTTGCATGTAGAAAAAATTGGGTGCTTGTCCCATAAAGCAATAATAAACCACACGATTCCGTTTGAAGCACGAGATCAGGAGACAGCACTCTGGTAAGTTTGATCACAAGTTTTTGTACTGAAAAAGACACATAAACCGACGTGTCACGACAGGTCACTCTGCGCGTATTCTGACAGGCCGAGATGGCGTTTGCAGGGAGCTCGGGCGGTGGTAACATCTCTGCGGTGGCGCGGTCCGGATCCCAATACGTTCGCCGCGGAACCCGCTCTGGGCTTCAGTGTAAGTCTCCGTCTCCCCCTGTCAGCCTCAGGCAGCTGTTTAGCTATATTTTTAGCCAATCCAGGATTCCTTTATCCCGTTTTATTGAACACTGTCTTCCTTTTTATTATTTTATATACCGTTTGTCATGTTGTTTATAGATTTAGTTTCATTTAGTTATATTTGATTATTCATGTGGTTTGTGTTCATTGTAACCGAACCCGGATCTGTGACGCATATGTACTGAGGTGGGGTTGGATCCCCTCGGTTATTTCTTGTTTTATTAATAAATAATTTACTATATTTTAATCTCTGGTGCGCATTGTGTGCATTTTTCTTCTTGTCTGCACAGTGCTTCAGATTCTGCATCTGAAAAAATGCCGGTGGATCGGGATGTGAGGTAGGGAAGTGACGTCCGCGCCGGAAAGGGGAGCGGGGGGGGAGAAAGGGGAGCGGGGGGGGAGAAAGGGGAGCGGGGGGGAGAAAGGGGAGCGGGGGGGAAAAAGGGGAGCGGGGGGGAGAAAGGGGAGCGGGGGGGGGAGAAAGGGGAGCGGGGGGGGGGGAGAAAGGGGAGCGGGGGGGGGAGAAAGGGGAGCGGGGGGGGAGAAAGGGGAGCGGGGGGGAGAAAGGGGAGCGGGGGGGGGAGAAAGGGGAGCGGGGGGGGGGAGAAAGGGGAGCGGGGGGGAGAAAGGGGAGCCTGTGACTCGCGCTCCCCCCCCCCCGGCGGCCGCTTGGTCCCCCGATGTGCCGTCCTGCTGAGTGAGGCGTGCAGGCGGCTGCAGGAAGCGCCCTGTGTGGGCCTAAGACTCACGCTCCCCCCCCCCCCCGGCGCCCGCTCAATGTGGCGTCTGGCTGAGCGGCGGTAGGATGCGCCCTGTGTGGGCCTGAGGCTGAGGCGGGACGCGCAGTGGGCCTGAGGCTGAGGCGGGACGCGCAGTGGGCCTGAGGCTGAGGCGGGACGCGCAGTGGGCCTGAGGCTGAGGCGGGACGCGCAGTGGGCCTGAGGCTGAGGCGGGACGCACAGTGACTTACCTGAGCGGGTGGTAGCGCCGGGGAGGTAAGGGAGCGGCTGGGGTAGGAGGGCCGCGCTTCCCGTCCGGAGCCAGTGCAGGATGGCGCACGTGAGGGGGGGGGGAGGGGGGCGGACAGAGGGTGTGTGTGTGTGTATAGAGCTGCTGTGTTGTGTGTGTGTGTGTGTGTGTGTGTATAGAGCTGCTGTGTTGTGTGTGTGTGTGTGTATAGAGCTGCTGTGTTGTGTGTGTGTGTGTATAGAGCTGCTGTGTTGTGTGTGTGTGTGTGTGTGTGTGTATAGAGCTGCTGTGTTGTGTGTGTGTGTATAGAGCTGCTGTGTTGTGTGTGTGTGTGTATAGAGCTGCTGTGTTGTGTGTGTGTGTGTATAGAGCTGCTGTGTTGTGTGTGTGTGTGTGTGTGTGTATAGAGCTGCTGTGTTGTGTGTGTGTGTGTGTGTATAGAGCTGCTGTGTTGTGTGTGTGTGTGTGTATAGAGCTGCTGTGTTGTGTGTGTGTGTGTGTGTATAGAGCTGCTGTGTTGTGTGTGTGTGTGTGTGTGTATAGAGCTGCTGTGTTGTGTGTGTGTGTGTGTATAGAGCTGCTGTGTTGTGTGTGTGTGTGTGTGTGTATAGAGCTGCTGTGTTGTGTGTGTGTGTGTGTGTGTGGGCCGTCACTCCGCCTCAGGCCAATGAGAGGTGTGCGGGGGCGGGCGACCCAAGGGACCAATGAGATTTCCCCTAGGGACACCGGACATCCAGGCAGGCAAACATACAGTGCTTTCACTAATATAGTATAAGATTAACTTTATTATATTTGTTGTTGTCATTATTATTATTGTTTACTGTTAGCTGGAGTATGGCTCACCCAAGAACCACTTTCCCCTGTATGGGGGTCAGACATAGTGCAGACTTGACCCCTGACATTTATAAAAAGATGTTGGAATATGTGACACTGCTGCTTAATAAACACAAACACAGGCGCGCCATGTATTGTTCTGACATTGGTTTATTACACAGAGACACGTCTTTATAGAGGGTTGTCACACTAACAGCCTGGAAGGGGTTAATGCAGGGTCACCAGCCCAGCCCCCCTCTCCTATGATTGGTTGCTGCTCTCGTACAGGAGCCGCGATTGGTCCCCTGTCAATGTCAGAAAAGGCGCGCCAGTTTTGCTGTCTCCATGGCGACCATGGCGGCCGCCGCAGATCGGCCTGCAGCGCGGCCCGGCTTCCAGGTTACCTCCCCGCCGGTGAAGATGTTAGCGGGGCGGCTGAGGGAATGCGTGCGGCGGCGGCCCGGTTCCTTCTGGCTGGAGAAAGGAGCCGGCGGGCTGGAGGTGGGCCTGGTGTGGATGCAGGGCCGGGTGCTGCACGTACGGCCCGAGCGCGGCGTCACCGTGCGGCTGAGCGACGACACTCACACCTTCACCGTGTGCGGGGCCGACCGGGTGCCCAAGGGCAAGCCCTGCCTGCAGCCAGGTAACCGGGGGGTCCGCACGCCCTGCCTGCAGCCAGGTAACCGGGGGGGTCCGCAAGCCCTGCCTGCAGCCAGGTAACCAGGGGGTCCGCAAGCCCTGCCTGCAGCCCGGTAACCGAGGGGTCCGCAAGCCCTGCCTGCAGCCCGGTAACCGGGGGGTCCGCAAGCCCTGCCTGCAGCCAGGTAACCGGGGGGTCAGCAAGCCCTGCCTGCAGCCAGGTAACCGGGGGGGTCCGCAAGCCCTGCCTGCAGCCAGGTAACCGGGGGGTCAGCAAGCCCTGCCTGCAGCCAGGTAACCGGGGGGGTCAGCAAGCCCTGCCTGCAGCCAGGTAACCGGGGGGGGTCCGCAAGCCCTGCCTGCAGCCAGGTAACCGGGGGTCCGCAAGCCCTGCCTGCAGCCAGGTAACCGGGGGGGTCCGCAAGCCCTGCCTGCAGCCAGGTAACCGGGGGGGTCAGCAAGCCCTGCCTGCAGCCAGGTAACCGGGGGGGGTCCGCAAGCCCTGCCTGCAGCCAGGTAACCGGGGGTCCGCAAGCCCTGCCTGCAGCCAGGTAACCGGGGGGTCCGCAAGCCCTGCCTGCAGCCAGGTAACCGGGGGGTCTGCAAGCCCTGCCTGCAGCCACGTAACTGGGGGGTCCGCAAGCCCTGCCTGCAGCCAGGTAACCGGGGGGTCAGCAAGCCCTGCCTGCAGCCACGTAATCGGGGGGTCCGCAAGACCTGCCTGCAGCCAGGTAACCGGGGGGTCCGCAAGCCCTGCCAGCAGCCAGGTAACCGGGGGTCCGCAAGCCCTGCCTTCAGCCACGTATTTGGGGGGTCCGCAAGCCCTGCCTGCAGCCAGGTAACCGGGGGGGTCCGCAAGCCCTGCCAGCAGCCAGGTAACCGGGGGGTCCGCAAGCCCTGCCTGCAGCCAGGTAACCGGGGGGTCCGCAAGCCCTGCCTGCAGCCAGGTAACCGGGGGGTCCGCGCGTGGCTATCACTGTCCTGCCTCACACGGGAGGAGGGCGCCATGATTTCTTCTCCCGCCCCCTAAACAGCAACACCAGCCTCTCACCCTCTCACCCTCTAGCGTCACCTAGATTGAAGCCAGGCAGATCCCACTGGTTTTCTATGAATCGCAACTGATTTTAAAGTCCTGTTTATATCAGCAGTCAGGTCTGATATAAAACAGTAGTAATGTTTCCACCGCCAGTGTATGCAGTGCTGTACATAGAATGTTTGCAGGCGCGAGCCGCTACCCCATAGAGCTTACAATCTATGTCTGAAGCACTTATTCCCATGACCTGTTATTTGTAATTTATATGATTGTCACATGTATTACTGCTGGGAAGCGCTATGTACATTTAATGGCGCTATATAAAAAAAGACATTTGTAGCCCTTTTTCTGACACTCTAAGCGACTTCGGGTAACTGCGCGCACCTGCGGCTCCAGGAGATCTGAGCCTCCGCTAGCTGGGAGCCTGGGGTAACACTTATTAGCGCAGCGCCTCCACTTACCCAGGATCACCGTCATGTAAGATTCCCCTGGGCAAGAAACACACCGATACAATGCGTGCAACCAACTTTACTATGTGCAATAATAAACTTATACTCTATATGAACCGTGGCAATAACCCAATATGCAAACACTTATCTTATAACACTATACTTATACTCTATCATACCCTAACACCGCTAACGGATAATGTCCTTCTAACATCAGTGGCTCGGCCACACCCCTAGGGAATATTGTCCTGTACAATAGTGGCTCAGCCACGCTCTTATGAGTGTCTCTATCCCGTCACCGCGTGCCCCACACACCGTGTCCGTGTAATAGTACGATAGCGGTGTGTACTCGCTAGTGTCTCCCTATAGTTATGCCTAAGGCGGGATCAGCGCCTGTTGACCGGTGTTGGTGCACTTGACGTATCTACTACCTTCCGGTCACGGCGGTGACCGGTAATACTTGGAAAAGGATCAGCCGAATCCTTGCTTGTCTGGGATGTCCGCAGTGCAGCTGTCTGGTCCCAAGCAGCTCACCAGCAAACCTGCTCCGCACGCTTGTCCCTAACTGTGTACACAGTAAGGTGACTGATCGCTAGCACTATGGCCGTCCCTGCAGCACAGCAGCACACTGTGACTCAGGGGTTTCTCCTAAGGGCCTGCGGGGTAAAGCTAGCCTATGCAGGCGGGTCACGGACCCCCTGCACGCATACACCCTCCTCCGTTACCTTCCAGATCCCCTCTGACTAGCGTGGCCTCTCCCCCACGCTTCCCTTTCCTCCTCCCGTAATTCTAGCCTTCCGATTGGCTCCTCAAGTCAGGTGACTGCCCAGGAGCTCATGGGAGTTGTAGTTCCTCAGCGGAGCTTCTCTGCCTTGAGCTGCACAGACTCACAGCTATTGCATCAGCGCAGACCTCCACATGACTCTCCTGAACAGTCAAAACACCAACTGAACACACATATGAGGCTCCTACCACATCCCTACACATACATCTATTATTTGGTGCCTGCGGCACAGGGAGATAACGTGACTTGCTCAAGGTCACAAGGTATGGGGGGGGGATTGAGTGTGTGTGGGGGGGGATTGAGTGTGTGTGGGGGGGGATTGAGTGTGTGTGTGGGGGGGGGGGTTGAGTGTGTGTGTGGGGGGGGGATTGAGTGAGTGTGTGTGGGGGGGGATTGAGTTTTCATACACAGTCCCCTTATTTCAGGGGCTCAAATGTAATTGGACAAATTAACACAATCTTAAATAAAATGTTCATTTTTAATACTTTGTCGAGAATCCTTTGCAGGCAATGACTGAAGTCTGGAACGCATGGACATCACCAAACGCTGGGTTTCCTCCTTTGTGATGCTTTGCCAGGCCTTTACTGCAGCTGTCTTCAGTTGTTGTTTGTTCGTGAGTCTTTCTGCATTAAGTTTTGTCTTCAGCAAGTGAAATGCATGCTCGATCGGGTTGAGATCAGGTGATTGACTCGGCCATTGCAGAATATTTCACTTCTTTGCCTTAAAAACATCCTGGGTTTCTTTCGCAGTATGTTTTGGGTCATTGTCCATCTGTAAAGTGAAGCGCCGTCCAATCAACTTCACTGAATTTGGCTGAATCTGAGCAGACAATATATCCCTATACACTTCAGAATTCATCCGGCTGCTTCTGTCTTCGTTCACATCATCAAAAACCACTAGTGACCCAGTGCCATTGTAAACCATGCATGCCCATGCCATCACTGCCTCCACCGTGTTTTTCAGATGATGTGGTACACAGCAACTCTCTTTTTTAGATGTCCTCATTACACAGACTAATGGGGAGTTACATACTGATCTTTTTAGAAAGGATACATACAGAAATGCCATTTTAAGGGCAGATAACCATCATCCTCCTTCTCTTATTGATGCATTACCTTTTTCACAGAAAGTCCGGGTCTGAAAAATCACGAGCAGGAAGGATAATATTGAACCAGCTATTGGAGAACTACGTACTGTAACGTGACTTGCTCAAGGTCACAAGGTATGGGGGGGGGGGGGTGAGTGAGTGTGTGTGGGGGGGGGATTGAGTGTGTTTGTGTGTGGGGGGGTGTGTGTTTGTGTGTGGGGGGGTGTGTGTTTGTGTGTGGGGGGGGATTGAGTGTGTGTGGGGGGGGATTGAGTGTGTGTGGGGGGGGATTGAGTGTGTGGGGGGGGATTGAGTGTGTGTGTGGGGGGGGGGGGTTGAGTGTGTGTGTGGGGGGGATTGAGTGAGTGTGGGGGGGGATTGAGTGTGTGTGGGGGGGGATTGAGTGTGTGGGGGGGGATTGAGTGTGTGGGGGGGGATTGAGTGTGTGTGTGGGGGGGGGGGTTGAGTGTGTGTGGGGGGGGGATTGAGTGAGTGTGTGTGGGGGGGGATTGTGTGTGTGGGGGGGATTGAGTGTGTGTGGGGGGGGATTGAGTGTGTGTGGGGGGGGATTGAGTGTGTGGGGGGGATTGAGTGTGTGTGTGTGGGGGGGGGGGTTGAGTGTGTGTGGGGGGGGGATTGAGTGAGTGTGTGTGGGGGGGGATTGTGTGTGTGGGGGGGATTGAGTGTGTGTGTGTGTGTGGGGGGGGGGATTGAGTGTGTGTGTGGGGGGGAATTGAGTGTGTGTGTGTGTGTGGGGGGATTGAGTGTGTGTGGGGGGGATTGAGTGTGGGGGCGGGGATTGAGTGTGTGTGTGTGGGGGGGATTGAGTGTGTATGTGTGTGGGGGGGATTGTGTGTGTGTGTGGGGGGGGATTGTGTGTGTGTGTGGGGGGATTGTGTATGGGGGGGGATTGAGTGTGTTTGTGTGTGGGGGGGTGTGTTTGTGTGTGGGGGGGATTTTGTGTGTGTGTATGGGGGGGGGATTGTGTGTGTGTGTGGGTGGGGGATTGAGTGTGTGTGTGGGGGGATTGAGTGTGTGTGTGGGGGGATTGAGTGTGTGTGTGTGGGGATTGTGTGTGTGTGTGTGTGTGGGGGGGAGTGATTGTGTGTGTGTGTGTGGGGGGGGGGGATTGTGTGTGTGTGTATGTGGTGTGTGTGTGTATGTGGTGATTGATTGAGAGAGAGAGAGTGTGTGTTGTAATGCAGTGGTGCGCAAACTGGGGGGGGGGCAATAAAGCGCAAGATTTAGGGGGGCGCAGGCGACGTGCGGCGAAATCTGGGTGCGCAGGCCGGCAGACGCTTTGCGCGGGAGGATGAAAAAGCTGTACGCGAGGGGCGGCCAATAAGATGTGCACGGGCGGGCAGCCGAAGATGTGTGCGGGTGGCTGAACAAGATAGTGCAGGTGGCGGCCTCGTGATGGTGTGCGCACACGCGCAGGGGCTTCGGAGGTACGGGGAGGAGCACGCCCGAGCACGGTGAAGTCAAACGCCCCTCCCGGTGTCTGCCCTGCAATAGCGCTGTGTTCCTGCTCTCCTCCGCTGGCAACCTGCTTCGCTGCGATCCTCTGCGAGGGAAAGGGTCGGCTGCCACTATATCAATCACACTATGAATGTACAGAAATAATAAAAAAAAGTGAAAACATTGAAAACGGAAAAAATAAATAAGGTAGAAACAAAAAGGGGGGGGAGATGGAAGGGAGGTAGCAAAGAGGTGGATGAATGCCCCCCAAAAGTATTGCCTTTGTGCACGTACGCTCTCCCAAGCTCAGCGCTTGGGGAGACAAACAAAATTGACTTTGAAGTGCGCTCAGCAGAAGTCAATGCACACACACAGCCACACACACACACACACACACACACACACACACACATACAGCCACACACAGCCACACACACACACACACAAATAGCCCCGATCCACGCTTGCAAAATGATGCAGGACACCCTGCGCTCAGGCTTGGAGAGTTGGTGATGTCACCGCTCTCAGCGGCAGCGTGGACGCAGCCTAATTTTGCAAGCGCGAGCTGTTGAAATATGTAAGTATTTATAGACATATTTGGATTTATATTGTATACCGTTTAATAAAGGTTTTTTTTTTTTCATGTGATTTTGATTACGTCAGCCAGGGGGGGCCCGAGAAATTTTATGGATGAAAAGGGGGGCTCGGCATAAAAAGTTTGCTCACCCCTGCACTAAGCTGCGCTTTCAGCTCATAGACCTCACATTATAAACGTGTAATTATAGTCTCACCTTAATGTAGTGTAAAAGAAAATGATGTACAGATTTGGTCGCATCTATTAAGGTTAACGGTGGCAGAACGTTAACGCAGCTCTATTTGAACAAATGGCACAGCGCTATATTTCTTAAATGGGTGCAATTTATTGCATTATTTGTGTAATCTTATCAGGTGGTACAGGCATACCCCGCATTCACGTACACAATGGGACCGGAGCATGTATGTAAAGTGAAAATGTACTTACAGTGAAGCACTCCCTTTTCCCCACTTATCGATGCATGTACTGTACTGCAATCATCATATACGCGCATAACTGATGTAAATAACGCATGTGTAACAGTCTCTATAGTCTCCCCGCTTGCGCACAGCTTTGGTACAGGTAGGGAGCCGGTATTGCTGTTCAGGACGTGCTGACAGGCGCATGCGCGAGCTGGCGTTTGCCTATTGGGTGATATGTCCTTACTCGCGAGTGTACTTAAAGTGAGTGTCCTTAAACCGGGGTATGCCTGTACACTTGTACAGGAAATCCTAAAGTTGATGTCCCTGGGGCAGCTGAGGGATTTTCACCCATTCAGTCCTGGAGGGTCCTGCGCCCCCCTCCTGCATTTCCTAATCATGTGTTCGCTCCTTAGGCCTCGGATATTTTATTTATTTATAAAATGTTTTACCAGGAAGGAAGCAATACTTGAAAATGAGGTAACTCTCAATGTATGTCCTGGGCACAGAGTTATGATGCCAGATACATGGTTACAAATCCATAGTTACATTAAGTGAACATGGTATACATTATATACAAGACAATGCATGCACAGTTAGAGATAATATATATATTATAGGCGCATGTAACCGTTACAGACCAGATTAAAATGTGAGACAGCCTTCGTTTTGAAAGCACTTAGACTGGTGGCATCTGCAAGAGTCTCTGGTAGGTTGTTCCAGTTTTGGGGTGCACGGTAAGGCCGTGATTATACCCGAAGCGGCGGAGCGCAGAACGTTGTGCGCCACCAAAACAAATAAAAGTTTTCCTATGAGCGCACGCTAAGAATGGGTGACCAACGAGGCGGCCAAGTGCGCAAATTTTCGAACAGATCCAAGAATTTTATTTTCTGGAGCGATGGCCGCGTCATGTGAGCGGTTCAGCCAATGAGAGTGAACCACTCACGTGACATCATGGCCTCGCCTCCCGATGCCTCCTGCCTGCAGTGCAAGTTTCGGGCAGCGCATCGCATTGAGGTAGCGCGCGTGTCACGCCGCCGGTGGTATTAATGAAGGCCTATGAGGAGGAGCGGACGGATACTTTGTTGAACCTTAGGACCATGAGCAGTCTGTTGGAGTCTGATCTCAGATGATAAGTGCTACACGTGGTAGGGGTGAGGAGCTTGTTCAGATAGGTGGGTAGCTTGCCGAGAAAGTATTTCAAGGCAAGACAGGAAAGATGAACTTTGCGCCTAGACTCTAGTGATGACCAATCTAGTTCTTTGAGCATTTCGCAGTGATGTGTGTTGTCGTTGCATTGGAGGACAAAGCGACATATTGAATTGTAGAGGGTATCAAGGTTGCTAAGGTGGGTTTGGGGTGCTGTGCCATGTACTACAGTATGTCCCCATAGTCGATAATTTGCATTGGCTTCTGCTGTGTGATATAGTGCGTGTGCGACAGAGCACATGGCGTTGTGCGCGCCTGTCGCCTGAGTGATCTGTGGACTTTAGATCGCTCGTGACGGGGAGGCGTGGCCGTGACATCACTAGGCCTTCCCTAATGTCTCTCACGGGAGACCAGGAGATTTTACACTTATTTTTACCGGGATCATTCGCTAGGCAAACAAGGTGGTAAGAACAAAATGCAGTTTATTCGGGTAAACCCGCGTACAACACAATGAATACACAAAATACAGCTAAAAGCACACTTGCTGGGGGTGAAATCTAGGCTCTACTAGGTGCAGGGCGAATGCTTCGGTACGCTTAACCTGACCGGGATATACACCCGGGCTTTCTGGTCCTCTTTTTGGCTTCAGTTCCTAGCCGCGACCGCTACGTTCCAAATGAGAACTTGAACTTCACGTCTGACTTAGTCTCTGCAGGGCAGACTTTTCCTAGCTTCAAAACCAAGCCGGTTGCTCTGGTATTCGTGACAGCAACTTTGAAAAGTCCGCCCTAGCTTCATCGACACAAGTCACTAGATCGTCTGGTTCTCTGACTGGGGTTTTCTCCTTACATACCCTCCACTGTTCTATGTTCAGCATGGAGGAAGGAGCGACCAATTGGAGCATGGGAAACCCTGCCGCCAACCGATAAGAATAGGGGCTCGTCCTTTGACTGACGCCAGAGGAGGGGACGGGCTAAGCCGGCTCGGGATGACCCGTGGGCGGGACATACGGATTGACCAATGGGAAAACGCGCCGACATTTTGCTGCTTCCCCTAGTCAACCCCTTGTCACCTACTGGGCAGACTCCACTGAGTCTGGCAGATCGGAGTGTCCTCCCCGCAGGGGGTCTCTGTTCTCCGGACCCAGTACTAAGCCCTGCCCTGGCCACTTCACACCCCGACACCTCTCAACATCCCTTCTCCTCTCCGATGTCTATGCAGACTTCCCGGCACCTATATGGATGCCTGAGCTGGCTGAATAGACATTTATAGTAAAAGCACATGTAACGGTATTTCTGGCCCGGCCTGACCCACCCAATCTCACATTGGCCCCTGTGGTCTAACCGGTCCCCATTACAGTGTGATAGTGTCTGGTGGTGCACCTGTTGGCAACAGGACTCCTGAGTCTCCCGCATGATGGTGTGTGGGGAGGACCCGTCCAGACAGGCAGCTGAGGTAGTGTGCGGAGTCCTACCTAGTTCCAGTGCAGCGCCTCCACCTCATCAGGGTCCCTTCGGTCACTTGGGGATGGTCCTGACGAGGAACTCCTCTGTGGTGCTCCTCTCTGTACATTCACTCCACACATGTACACGAGAGGGTTTGTGATTAAGAGCATCTTTATTGGTTGAGGTGGGCTAACTGCCCCTCGCAGTAGTTTCTCTAGCCACTCATTGTCCCTCAGTGCTTCCCTTTGAAAGGTGTAATTCTCCTTTAATAGGGATTCCCTATCCCAGCCGGGATGTCTTTACCCTGTGCCAGGTCCCTGGACACAGTCTTCCTGTTCAGCTACTATAACATAACTCTCGCAGACTATTCAGAACTCCTACAGAACTCAGGACTCAGATAGAACTAACTATTAGACACAGTGCTGTGCCTTATGTACACTCTGGAAGCTGACACACCTCTGACATCACTAACCATGGAATCAGAGCATGTGACCACTCCCATCCATACACAGGGCACCCCACCACAGGGTGTGCGGGCAAACCTCCATAATTACTGCTGGCATGCCCACAACTTACCAGGCCTTACTGTCAGCAGGAGAGATGACTGTAGCCATTTAACATGACCGCTACATTCTCCCCCTGGTGAATCCCATCGTCCTCGCTGGGACCTAAATTTAAATGCCTTCTTCCAGGAAGCACTGTAACACATAACACATAATTGTTAACCTCACAGATTGTCCATTATACAAAAAAAAATGACCACAGTGACATCTCGCCAAGCCCGCCCCGACCAGCAGCCACGAGCCCGCAAAATGCCTTAGTACCCCCTAATAATAGTGGCTCGGGTCAGGTTTCTTAACCTCTCTACCACCCATGTCCAGGACCGTGACATGATAGTGCCTAGGCAGTCCCCTCTCGGGCCTATAGGTCACCCTGTGTTTGTGTATATTCCTCCCTATACTCCACACTCGCATCAGGTGATCTATTCTGTCCTCTGCCCTCCTTCCAGTAACGTCACTCCCCTTATTGACTAGGTACATCTCGATGGTTTCCCTAAGCCACCTTTCCCTGTTCTCTTCTATCTCCTCCATGAGGGGTTCAGGGACATAAGGGTACTCCAACCCGTGGGAAGACTTGTATCGAGCCATTATTGCCCGTTCCGCTCTACTGATCCTAATTAGGTCAGCCCTACTGCACCGACACACTTTATTCGAGCAAATACCCAGTATGTACCTGGCAGATACCTGGAATGCGCCGCTCCTCACCTCTGGCAAGCCCCGTTGCGTTTGCCTTCCCAGCCTGGGTTCATGCCTGGCTGACGGGCGGCTGATCTGTTAAATGATAATGATTAGGATTTAATAGGCTGCAATACTTCGCGTGTCTACCAGATGGCATAAATTCATGAATTGTAATGCAGTATATATATATATACTGTGCAGTATTGCAGCCAGCGGGAATAAAATGCTTCAATCCCTGCTTGGAAAATACCTCAATGCACTCGGGCAGAAAACAGTCACAAACCTCAATACACCCGGGTATACCCGAATTCGTGGGACTAGCCGAGCTCGAATAAAGTGTGTCGCCAGTGTACCTGCCCTCCCAGGTAGCACCCATGACAGGGGTTCGGCAGGATCCACAGGGTCTGACAGTGTATCGGGACCCATGGGCTCTATCTCCCTGTGCTCAATCTTATACCACCGTTCCTGCAGCTCTCTGTCTCGCTGTTCAGGGGTGAATTCTCCCTTGGCCCACCAAAAGTCAACTACATCCTCCCTTCTAATAAGGAATCGCGTACGATCCATCCAGGCCGCATAACCTTCAAAGAGGGGGGCCCACCAACGGTGTTCCTTGAACCTATGTGAATCCCCTGAGTCACTCTCTTCCGCATCCCCCCATGAGAATACCCCCGATGTCCGTGCTGACCGTGGTACGGACCACCGTGATGATCCCAGGGCCTTGTCCTCTGTTTTATTGGTCACAGGGGGCAACCACCGGCCTACCGCGGCCTTGCCTAATTCTCCCCCTCCACGAGAAATGCCCTCCGTAGCGCAACTGCGCTGTCGTTCACCAGTCCGTCTCTCCTCCCCCCCCAAAGGTATGTCCACAAGTTCCAGACTAGGCGGGGACCCCGGGGAACATGTGATGGGGGCAGGGGTTTTACCTAGGGCGTGGGGTTGGGCGTAGGGGCAAGATGGGATACGCCACGGGACTACGACCCGTTCCCGGCTGTCCATGGACTGCTCCAAGGAGGATAGCTCACCCTCATCCGTCTGCGGGTCTCCCATCCAGCTCTTGGGCCCTTGAGGTGATCGGGGACATTCACCCGTGAGTCAGAGGCTCATAAAGCAATGCTAAGGGGCATAATAATTAATCTCACTGCTAAAAGAAAACGAGTGAGGGATTCTAAAATTCGGACGCTCCAATCCAAATTGCATTCCCTCTCAGCGAGTCATAAGATCAATCCCGATCCACTTACGACACAGGAACTTAAAAATACAAAAATTGAATTAAATATGTTATTGACTTCCCGGGCGGATAACTCCCTATGTTGGTCTAAGAGGAAGTTTTATGAAAAAGCTAACAGGCCGGATACGATGCTGGCGCGCGCACTGAAGGATAGGCAATCTAAGTTTAATATCCAAGCTATACGCTTAAAATCGGGTGTACTTACGGCCAACCCTAAAAAAATAGTGGAAGAATTCGGTTCATTCTATGGCTCCCTATACGACGGTAAGAAGGTGGCACACAATAAAAACACGAGCAGCGCACTAAGAGATTTCTTAGCCAGCTCAAAACTGGAGAGATTGACAGAGCTAGACAGAGAAGCTATGGGCGCTGACTTCACATTGGAAGAAGTGTCGCAGGCCATCAAGGAGCTTAAGCCATCAAAGGCACCAGGCCCTGATGGCTTTTCGGGGCTTTACTATAAGAAATTTTCCGAATCACTTGCTCCGAGGCTGCTCCAAATGTTTAATGCTATCTTAGCAGGAGCCCCTATTCCTGGGGACATGCTGCGGGCGTCTATATCACTTATACATAAACCTGGCAAGGATCCGCTAAATTGTAAAAGCTATAGGCCAATATCTCTAATTAATACCGATATCAAAATATATGCGAAATTATTGGCCAACAGATTAAGTCATATCCTACCCAGACTAATACACCCAGATCAGGTCGGTTTTGTTAAGGGGAGGCAGGCAGCGGATAACACCCGACGATTTATTGATCTGTTGGAATTGGCTAACAAAAATAACACACAAAGCATGTTATTAAGTCTGGATGCAGAAAAAGCTTTTGATAGGATAGACTGGCCATACTTAAAAGAGACGCTCGCGGCATTTGGCTTCGGAAATCGGGTGAGTAGAGCGATTATGTCACTATACTCAGGCCCAACCGCCAGGGTCATACATCAGGGCTTCCCCTCGGTCCCATTTCAAATCCAGAGTGGCACAAGACAGGGATGCCCTTTATCTCCCCTCCTGTTCGCCCTATGTATTGAACCCCTCGCGGCACGAATTCGAGATAGCCCGGATATCTCAGGGTTAAACGTTTACTCCCAATCACATAAAGCGGCCCTGTATGCTGATGATATCCTATTAATCATCTCCAAACCCCTTACGTCATTACCTAACCTGTTTGACCTACTAGATAAATTCTCCAAGGTCTCAGGTTTCAAGATTAACCAATCCAAATCTGAAGCTCTGAATATCAACCTCCCTAGACATACAGAGAAATTACTGAAACTAAATTTCAATTTTAACTGGCAAAAGAACTCGATAAAATATCTGGGGACCTATATCACCAAAGATGCAAAAAGCATCTATAAAGCAAATTATCCCAAACTGATCTGGACTCTAAAACAAGACCTAATCAGATGGTCTTCCAAGAAGATTTCTTGGATTGGAAGGATTCACAGCGTTAAGATGAATCTACTTCCCCGTATCCTATACCTCTTCCAGACACTACCTGTGCCACTCAAACTGAAGGACATACTCTCACTTCAGTCTGGAATATCTAATTTTATCTGGGGAGGTAAAAAACCGAGAGTAAATAAATTATCTATGAAGAGACCTACCTTAGCGGGTGGCCTAGCGGTACCCTGCCTGTTGTCATATTTTAAAGCGGCTCAATTAAGCCAGGTCATACAATGGCATTCCGACCCCAAATTAAAAAGATGGGTAGAGCTCGAACATGCGGCTTGCTCCCCTTTAGAGCTTAACAATTTGATTTGGCTACCTAAAACATCAAGGAAAAACACTATTCTACCGCTTACCTCAATGACTAACTCCTTATCTGTTTGGGAAGCATCAAAATTAAAAAACTCACTTACTTCAGCAAATTCCCTGATGTCACCCATTTGGAATAATCCTAGCTTTACGCCGGGTCTTATTGGTCATAATCACTCAATTTGGAAACAAAAAAGCTATACTAGACTCAAAGATCTGGAGGGTCATGATCTAAAATGTAAATCTTTTGACCATCTCAGACTAGAAAAAGACATTCCCCACGCTGAATTCCATAAATACCTCCAGCTCAGATCATTTTATAATAAATTTGCCCCATACCCCCCATTAACGAATTTTGAAAAGCTCTGTCGGGCAGAAACCGACACTAAGGGACTCATATCTACGATATACAGAGAGGTAGTCGAGCCTGCAATCTCAAAGCACCAATCACCTACATTTCGTACCCAATGGGAAAGGGACCTAGGGGAGACCCTGGACGACGAAGAGTGGAATGCTATATTCCTAGGAGCCGCAAAAAGTTCTATATGCACCACACTGAAGGAGAACGCATATAAAGTTCTTATGAGATGGTACCTCACCCCACTCAAATTATCTAAGTTTATACCAGGGTCCTCCCCATTGTGCCCTAAAAAGTGTGGAGGAACAGCTGACCTGTTACATATGCTGTGGTCTTGCCCGCTGATATACCCACTATGGGAAAAGATCAGAAATTGGATTCAGAGAATATTTGATCTCACTATTCCCCCAGACCCGTGGCTGTTTCTCATGAACAGACCCCTAAAGGGCCTATCAAAATCACACAATAAACTAATTGCACATTTTGCTCTAGCTACGCGGTGCGAGATCGCAGCACTATGGAAACGCCCCGATATTCCAACTATCCCAAAGATTCGGAATCGTATTTGGTTTATCTGCCAGATGGAAAAGTTAACGAGCTTAGTTAATGACACTGGCGACAATTATCTAAAAGTTTGGGCCCCCTGGCTTGCCCAAACAGACATCCCTGGGGTAGAGCGTAACACAATTTGGCTATAATAGTAATAAATGCGTTCTCCTTTGGGGACATAAGAACCTACCCCACACCTAGAACCTTATACTCCTTACGCCCAATCACTTATTCTACCGAAAGGCCTCACTAGTTGATACATAGCCCTCACGATGTCCAGGTGTTCCCCGGAGGCAGATGTATTATTATCCTTGGATACACCTTCCCTCTCTCCTCTCCCCCCACCCCCTCCTTTACCTCCTCCCCCCCCCCACCCCCCTTTTTTTTTTTATTTTTTTTTTTTTTATTATTATTTACCCCAGTACCTTACACATGACGATTCCCACTCACGTGGTTAAGTAGGGCTCGAAAAACTACGTGAGTTTATTATGCTTTTATTATTGTATATGATATGCTAAATATGCACCTGATGTCTTTTTTTTTATGTATATCATGCATTTATGTATAATAAAATACAAGTTATAAAAAAAAAATAGTCTTTTTTTATGGGCACACGCTCTCCTGGATTTCATTCAACCTTTTTTTACTTTCCCGAGTATTAGTGCCTGCTTTTTCCTTTTGCTTCGTGTCAAGTCATCCAGAAAAAACAGAAGCACGCCCCCTACTGTGAAAGAAGAAAACTGGACAGCCAAAAGGACATTACCAACTCTAACTGTGAGTTATTTTATCACAAGCACATTCTCCATTCTGACATTATATGCTGGGACACTTTATTGTGTGGCCCCTTACTACAGTGCTCGTGGGGGCCCTAGCCCACTAGTCAGATTACAATGGAGCAGTGATTAATACATGATTGTTCTGTGTCCTATGGATTGGCTATCCCTTATCCATTATCCACTGGGTTTTCATTTCAGGAATCATTATATACATTTATTGAACGTTACAATTTTTGTACTACATATTTTGAGGTTTTTTTCAGAGCACCACACATTTTTTCCATTTTTCTATGAAAAGTGGAAAGGCAGGGGACACTTTAACTTTCACATGTTATAATGCCGGGCCCCTGGCTTATGGTGCCAGGTAGCTGCCAGGGGCCCACCGTTCCAGTGGTAACCTTTATTGTATAGCCTGGTTACCCCCTTTATCGTATAGCCTGGCACCCCCTTTGGAGGGAAGTATTATGGGAAATGGGGGGGTCCCAGAGCTGAAATGAATGCGGTTCAGCTTGGGGAGACCCTCTGCTTCAATCCTGTTTTAAAAATTTTTTTTTTTATAAAAAGCGAGTGACTTGCTCCTTCAGAATACTGATTTTCATGTTCGGTTAAAGCCTTACTTCACAAATGTAGTAAAGTGCTTTAAAACATTTTTTTGATTTCAACCTTCCTCAGCGATCTCATCTGTCTATCTTAACCTTGTGTCGCCCTGCTCCTTACTTCCCTTCTCCTTTCCCACTCAACCTGTCTTCACCAACCTACTAACACTTCTCTACCTCCTTTGATACCTAACCTACCAAGTCCTACTTCACGTCCCCCTTCACTCCACTTCCAGTCACCACTCCCACTATCTAACTTGCACATTTCTATAGCTTTCTGATTTCCTCACTTCTCCACATTTATTCTTCTTTCTTTCTAGCTCCCTACTTCCTCTCCTCCTTGCTCTCCCCTCTACCACTTCCTTACTACTTGCTGCATCCCTACCCCACTTTAAATTCAAGTCTACTTCCTTACTCCTTATAGTATTGTCTCCTTAAATGTCTCCACTTCGGCTTATTTCCTCTCATCTACTTGCTTTTATCCTCTTACTAACTCCCTCTCTATCACTCACCCTGCCCTTACTCGCTTAATGGTTCTGCCGCTACGGCGCTATACTAATTCCCTTCCCGTATGTCTTTCTATTCTTCCCAGACGCAAAATTCAAAAAGCCCGCGTCGGGCCGGTGAGGTGACTAATCCAGGCCTGCGCGGGTCATCCGGCGCATTCTGGACGCCTTGATGGGCTTACGGCTGTCCTTGGTCTTGCTGGTGACGTCATCTGGTCGCGCCGGTGGGAGCTGGTTCCGCGCCACCTCCAAGATGGCGCCGCTCCTTCCGGGGCACAGCTGTGATGCGTATCCGGGGGGCGGCCATTTTGGAAGACGTCTCTCACCAGTGCGGAGGTGCGTGCGCCCGCTCCTGTTTCCCGCTCACCGCTCTCTTCCTGCTCCTGCGGTTCACTGTGGATTCCCGCCTTCTAGAGCTGCTTCGCCATCTTGTGTCGGGGGCCGCCATCATCAGAAAGGTAGGCCGCAAATTTTCTCACCAGGGATTCAGTTTCAGCGCAGGTTGCTTGATCACTGGACATCTGTAGTTGGGGTGTCGGGGATCACCGCTCTTTCACTCGGGGGTGAGTTTCTTTATTTGGTGACAGCTTCACCGTGGCCGGGGACCAGACCTCAAGTAGGGGGACGAGAACTGGAGGAGAAGCAAAGAAACACAGGTTGCTGAGGCCATGACACCGAGGGATTAGCCTGATACACTACAGGGGTGAACAAAGCCGGGACAGACTCTGGTTATGCATAGTATATGTTAGGTTTTATTCATTCAAGCTCAGGAAGAGCGAGGCAGGAGTGGGGGGGAGTGACCTGCTTCAAAAATCCGCATGGGCCACGCACTAGGGGGGAGGAGGGTGGATCTCCTGGGCCCTAGTGAAGTCCTTTGGGACTGGACGCGGTGGGTGAATGAACTTCATCCCACGTTTCCTCCGGACGGTTGGAGAGGAGTCCAGCTTCCCAAAGGCGGTGATCTCGTCAAGGAGGCGACGTCGCCGAGACGACGAGAATTCTACTGTCTTTTGTCTTGTCTAGTGTTTGTTGTGTCCCCCCAGGTGTACCCTCTTGTGTGCTCCCCCTTGTGTATTGCTGTAGGTGGTGAAGTGAGGTATTGCAGTTCGAGAAGAAGAGGAGGTCGGGATTCTGGTCCAGGTGCATCAATCAAGAACAGATATCGGCAGCAAAGTCATCTCATACTTTTAAATGAGTAAGGAACTCAGGCTAGTATCACATAACATTAAGGGGTTTAACAGCCCGGTTAAACGCAGAATCGCCTTCCGAGATTATAAGCGTAAAGGGGCAGAAATTCTGTTTCTGCAAGAAACACACTTCTCTCAAGACAACTACCCCAAATTCCTGGATAAGGACTACCCGACACACTTTTTGTCTTCCGCGAAAGTCAAAAAAAAAGGGGTGGCCATACTAATTCATAAAAGAATACCGTTCGTACCCGATAGGACTTTCAAAGATAAAGAGGGCAGATTCCTCATAGTAAGAGGTGCAATCCAAGGGTTCCCAATTACTCTAGCAACAATATATGCCCCTAATGAGACGGCCCCCGTTTTTTTCTCTACCTTCTTTGGGAAACTCAACAAAGTGGCCAGAGGTAATATCATTGTCGCTGGAGACTTGAACAGGGCACTACGGGAGGACCTTGACAGATGTTCATCCACTAATATTACACACAGATCTGACATACTAACAATTAAAAAAGGGTTACGTGACTGCCAACTACTCGACATCTGGAGGGAACAACACCAGAGACTGAGAGAATACACCTTCTACTCACACCCACATGACACATATAGCAGGATAGATTACTTCCTTGTATCCAACAGAATGGTCCCTGGGGTCTCTCGCACCGAGATCCATGATATTTCATGGTCAGACCATGCATCTATAGAGCTGCGGTGCACACTAATCCCACTAGACAGACCTAGAGCGAACTGGAAACTAAACGAAATCTTGCTGAAAATCCCAGCCCTACAGGTGGAAATTGGGGAAAAGCTCACACAATACTTCGAGGAGAATGAGGGGAGTGTGGCTACGCACTCCAGACTGTGGGAGGCCCATAAGGCTACCCTCAGGGGGGTCATTATGAATCTGGCCGCTAAACGGAAAAGAGAACGGGAGGGAAAAATTTTGAAGCTAGAGGAACAGCTAGCAGAGCTTTCCTCCCTCCACAAAAAAATAAGAATGCCCACACGTTAACTCAAATACTAGCCACTAAAACTAGTCTTAACCTCCTCCTCTCCGCCCAGGCCGAGAAGGAATTGACCTGGTCCAAGCGGAAATTTTATGAAAAAGCTAACAAGCCTGACACACTACTTGCCAATAAGCTAAAAAAACAAGCTTCCAAACTATCACATTCACGCAATTCGAAACCAAGATGGGGACCTTACCTCCATCCCAGCGAACATAGCAGGGGAATTCAAAAAGTATTACGAAATATTATACAATGGAGATAAGGTAACCCATAATCCGAAAACAAAGGAGGATTTACGGACCTTCTTAATAGAGGCACATTTACCCATTTTGAAGAGATGCGAAAGGGAGGCACTCCAGTCGGACTTCACGATGGAGGAACTCTCTGGGGTCATCAAAGCACTAAAACCGGCTAAAGCCCCAGGGCCAGATGGCTTTTCGAACTTATATTACAATAAATATTTAAAAATTCTAGCCCCCCACATGTTAAAGTTATTCAATGAAATCTTAGCAGGGGCCTCATTCCCAGCACAAATGCTCCAAGCCTCAATATCGGTGATCCATAAACCCGGAAAGGACCCGGCAGACTGTAAGAGCTACCGGCCCATTTCACTGATTAACTTGGACCTCAAAATATACTCTAAACTTATAGCCAACAGGGTGGGTAGTGTTCTTCCCGGGTTAATTCACACGGATCAAGTAGGGTTTATCGGAGGTAGACAAGCGGCAGATAACACCAGGAGAATTATTGACCTAATTGATCTGGCCCAAAAAGAAAAAATTCACTCCATGGTGTTAAGTCTGGACGCTGAAAAAGCCTTCGATAGAATAGATTGGCCCTACCTATCGGAAACACTGAGAGCATTTGGCTTTGAGGGACGCCTCCTGCAGGCCATCCTGGCGTTGTATAAAAACCCAACAGCAAGAGTGAGATATCAAGGTTTCCCCTCAGAACAGTTTGAAATCAAAAGCGGAACACGTCAAGGATGCCCGCTGTCGCCACTACTGTTCGCCTTATGTATAGAGCCTTTGGCGGCACACATCAGAAATAACCCAGATATCTCTGGTATCCCTGTGGGAGACCAAATGCACAAAGCCGCTCTATATGCGGACGATGTCATTCTCACAATAGCCAAATCTCTCACATCTCTCCCAAATGTATTCAACATACTGGGCAAATTTAACCAAATTTCGGGATTTAAGATCAATCAGTCTAAATCAGAAGCCCTCAATATTAATCTACCAAAAGAAGTTGAAAAACTGATTGACCTCAATTTTCAGTTCAAATGGCAACCCTCCGCTATCAAATATTTAGGGGTTTATCTCACAAGGGAGTACAAAACTTTATATAAAGCAAATTTCCCCAAGATCATAAAGACGCTGGGGGAGGATCTCCGAACCTGGATGAAGGGGAGCATCTCATGGATTGGGAGGATACATAGCGTGAAAATGAATCTCCTCCCAAAGATGCTATATCTTTTCCAGAGTCTCCCTATCCCTTTGGTGCAGGCGGACATCCTCTCCCTCCAGTCAAAAATTATAAAATTTATTTGGAACGGGAAAAACCCAAGAATTGCTAAAGGAATATTAAAACGTCCCATTCATCCTGCGGAGGGTGAGCGGTGCCTTGCTTGCAGGCCTACTATAAAGCAGCCCAATTAGGGCAGATTTTCCAATGGCACACAGACCCAAGCCTACGGAGATGGGTTGAGTTGGAGAAGAGATGCTGTGCACCAATTGAAATCCGAAATTTAATCTGGCTACCCAGAGAAGGGGTACGCAAGATGAACAATCCGCTGCAGACCATGGTCAATTCATTATAAGTTTGGGAGGCCACGAAATTCAAATGTAATTTGACTACCAAAACATCATTAATGACACCAATAGTGGGCAACCCAGACTTCGCTCCGGACCTGAATAGCAAAAATTTCTTGATATGGACTCAGAAGGGCTTCTCCCGTCTAAAAGATCTGGAGGGCATAACGACCATACAAACATTTGACCAAATTAAATCCTCTAAGAATATCCCAAACAAATTTTTTAGGTACCTTCAGATCAGAGATTTCTACAATAAAACGCCAATTCGACCGGCGCGAACAAATTTTGAGCAGCTGTGTTCCAGAGATACGGACACAAGGGGACTCACATCTAGAATGTACAGGGAAGTGATCTGCCAGAAGTCGCCCATTGACAATAGACTGAGTTACATGAGACACTGGGAATCAGACCTAGGAGAGACTTTAGAGGACGACGAATGGGACAGAATTATACAGGCGGCGGCGAAAAGCTCAATCTGCACCACATTAAAGGAGAACGCATATAAAGTCCTTATGAGGTGGTATTACACTCCGACGCGCTTAGCGAAATTTGTAAAAGGCTACTCCCCTCTCTGCCCTAAACAGTGTGGGGAAGCAGCTGACCTCCGACATATGTTGTGGTCTTGCACTAAGGGGGCCCCTATTTGGGAACAAATCAGAGATTGGATTCAGCGGATTCTCGATTTGGAGATCCCCCTGGACCCGTGGCTGTTCCTATTGGGCATGCGGATCCAGGGTCTGTCAAATGCGTCGCATAAATTAATCGCGCATTTTGCTACAGCCACAAGATGTGAGATCGCAGCATTATGGAAACAGCAGGAGATACCAATTATCCCTAAGATCAAAAACAGAATTTGGCATGTCTGCCGGATGGAACAATTAACGAGTTTAGTTAATGACTCCGGCACAAATGTTCTAAAGGTCTGGGATCCATGGTTGACCCAGGTAGACATCCCAGGAGTGGACGCCACCTCAATCTTGCACTAATTAAACTAGGTGCGTTCTCCTTTAAGGGCAGATTAGACAACACGACTCAGCGACGCACAGTTAGCAGACCTTCATGTAGTCATAGAATAGGGAAAAACAAATAAAAGAAAGAAACCTCAGAAGAACCTGTCCCAGTTAAAACCCTTAGCTATTGCCTAAAAGGTTGAACAAGAGATATCTAAAAAACTGCACCAGAGCCTGGCAACCTACCACCTCCCTCCCACCCCTAACCTCTTTCCCTGTCCCCTTGTCAAGTTCGTCTGGTCTTGTTTGTAAAGTGTTAAGTGGATGTGTCTTCGAGGCATCATTACATGTGTTTAACAAAACTGGAAATGTAATAATGGGCTGTGGAACATTGGCTGTATTTGTACTTTCCAATAAAAATTTAAAGTTGAAAAAACAAACAAACATTTTTTTATATTGCATTGAGTAATGGAAACCCAGGACAGTGTTGGTGCTAGCTAGATATAAACACTCCAGACATGTACACACACACACACACACACACACACACACACACACACACACACACACACACACACACACACACACACACACACACACAGTTAGGTCCGGAAATAATTGGACACTGACAGAATTTTCATAATTTTGGCTCTGTACGCCACCACAATGGATTTGAAATGAAACAACTGAGATGCAATAGAAGTGTAGACTTTCAGCTTTAATTCAAGGGGTTGAACAAAAATATCGTATGAAACGTTTAGGAATTGCAACCATTTTCATACACAGTCCCCTTATTTCAGGGGCTCAAATGTAATTGGACAAATTAACACAATCATAAATAAAATGTTAATTTTTAATACTTTGTCGAGAATCCTTTGCAGGCAATGACTGAAGTCTGGAACGCATGGACATCACCAAACGCTGGGTTTCCTCCTTTGTGATGCTTTGCCAGGCCTTTACTGCAGCTGTCTTCAGTTGTTGTTTGTTCGTGAGTCTTTCTGCATTAAGTTTTGTCTTCAGCAAGTGAAATGCATGCTCGATCGGGTTGAGATCAGGTGATTGACTCGGCCATTGCAGAATATTTCACTTCTTTGCCTTAAAAACATCCTGGGTTTCTTTCTCAGTATGTTTTGGGTCATTGTCCATCTGTAAAGTGAAGCGCCGTCCAATCAACTTCACTGAATTTGGCTGAATCTGAGCAGACAATATATCCCTATACACTTCAGAATTCATCCGGCTGCTTCTGTCTTCGTTCACATCATCAAAAACCACTAGTGACCCAGTGCCATTGTAAACCATGCATGCCCATGCCATCACTGCCTCCACCGTGTTTTTCAGATGATGTGGTACACAGCAACTCTCTTTTTTAGATGTCCTCATTACACAGACTAATGGGGAGTTACATACTGATCTTTTTAGAAAGGATACATACAGAAATGCCATTTTAAGGGCAGATAACCATCATCCTCCTTCTCTTATTGATGCATTACCTTTTTCACAGAAAGTCCGGGTCTGCAAAATCACGAGCAGGAAGGATAATATTGAACCAGCTATTGGAGAACTACGTAGTAGATTCCTGGCTAGGGGATATCCTCCTGCTGTGTTAGACCGGGCACTGGATAAAGAGGTAAGTGCTACCAAAAATAAGAAGGAGGACAGGCTTGTATTTACCACTACGTACAGTCATAAGCGAAGCAGAGGAAAAGACCTCCCAGCCCGACGCTACAAGCCTGGTAGACAGCGTGTATCACGCGCAGGCTGTATTAACCCCCAGCACATCGGAGACCAACCATGTAGGAATAAGCACTGTAGCTGTGATGAATCCTTGATCACATTGAACGGGAAAACACTGGACACGATGGGCCCTTGGTCCCTCTAAGGATTCATTTTGCTGGGGGTTAATACAGCATGCGCGTGATACACGCTATCTACCAGGATTGTAACATTGGGCTGGGAGGTCTTTTCCTCTGCTTCGCATATTGCTGGTTTGGCCACGGCTGCTCAGCCTGGAATTAAGACTTTCATTATTGACATTATAAGAAGAGGCTTATACCCCGTGAATATGTATGTAATCACTTAATTGGTGATTTGAGAACTGGAGTGCTATCGTTATTTTTTTTTCTAACCATTTATTTATTTATTTTTTGTGGCATCTATTTATTCACATTTTTTCTTTCTGTGGAACATTTTTTTTTATTTCTCTGGAGTGAGTATTCGTGCTATTCCTATCCTGTGTGTTTTTTATTATGGAAGATTATGTAGAAGTGGAGGATGAGGAAGGGGTTACTGATACCTATGCCTTTAACTGTGGAGACACTCACCGTCAGAGGAGGGCAGAGTCAGTTTTTGATGAAGGTGCTAATTTCATCTGTGAAGAGCCTGCTGACTTAATTACCCACTTCCTTACATTGGAAAAACTGTTATCACAGGACATTAGGTATTGGTGGGACATTACCACTCTTGAGAACTATGCTAGAGTTAAAAGGATTCCGTGAGGCTTACGCTTGAAAAAGGTACCGTCCTTTGGCTTTATTAATAAAGATTTTGAGAATGACTGGAAAGCCATATTAGATCATTGCTCATTTAAGCTAATCAAATTGATCATTAAGTATAAGCTAAATTAAAAAAAAGAAAGTGAGAGCCAATGTGAAAGTCCTACAGGATAAATTGAAAGGTTGCAGAAAAATGGAGAATTTTATTAAATATGACCAAACACTTTTAAGCAACGTGGGTGCTATGGAAAAGTCTCTAATGATTAAGAAACAACAAAAGTTTGATAGGGACAAGATAGACTATGAGAAGCAGCAAGTTTATATATGGCAACGCTACACTACAAACGCACAAAAGTCACAACCAAAATCTGGTTCTAAATATCAGAATAATAAAAAACAAGGTGACTCCAAGAACCCGAATAAATCCATCCTAAAACGCCATGGAAACGCTTCCAGTTTTGAGTCAGATGGTTCTGACTATGAGAGTCGTTCACTAGGCGTTTCCTTTTGTGATGATGATGATAATTGGCGAGTTAGATCTACCTCCCCTGAAACCGACTCTTCACAAAAATCTGTTATGATGCCCTCTCGGAAAGAAGATAAACCTTCATACACCTTGTTTCAAAAGGAGTCAAAAAACAAAAGAGGACAAGGAGATCATCAAAGAAGAGAAGGGGGGAGGGGGATCCGGGGGATCGAGCAAAAGAAAGAAATATGCATAGGAGAAGTTGTGGATAATGTTATCAACATTTCACATAAGACTCTTACAGATGACCAGATTGCGGTTCTAAATAGAGGTTTAAATTTTGCCCCATACCAAGATTTTAATTTATTCAATACCATCATTGATCTCCAAAAATTAATTCGCAAATTGTCTCTTAAAAAATATTTTAATAGAAAAAAGGGACAACAGAGGTTCCACTATATTCCACTGATAGAGGTCTAGCTGAGAATGTTGATGGTATTGATGTTTCAATGGAGAATTTGGATTTGCATTCATTTCGTGAACAATGTGCTTTATCAGATCTTAGAGATCTTTATGATGAACAAAATCAGGATTTGGAGCCTGAGATCCCTTCCTCATTCAGCTTCTTTGGGCAATTACACTTAGGTCTTAAGAAGAAATCAACCTTTTGCCCTCATATTTTTAACAATCATAATATTAAGACCTTTGAGAAGCTGGTTGAGAGGGATCTCAGGTTATTGGCTAGGGGTATTGTACCCCGGGGGGTTCCCTCTTTAAATAAAACGAATCTGTCAGATATTGACTTCCAGGAGATGATTGCCCTCAGGGAAGATAGGTCTATTACAATCAAAAAGGCTGATAAGGGAGGGGCCATTGTGGTGCCCTCTTCTTCAGATTATCAGGCAGAGGCACTTAGATTACTTGAGGATGTTGAATCTTATACAAAATTGACATGATCCCACATGTGAGTTTTTACACCTTTTGAAAGAGATTCTTGAAGAAGGAAAGGCCCTATTTGTACTTAACACAAAGGAATATGAGTTTCTCTACAATGCCTCACCTATTGTGCCCATCTTCCACCATCTCCCAAAGATCCATAAGTCACTTGTCCGCCCTCCTGGGCGGCCCATTGTGGCCAGTATTGGATCTTTGGGAGATGGGTTATCACGCTACATTGATGGTTTTTTACAGCCACTGGTAAAAAATCTGCCTTCTTTTCTGAGAGATTCTATGGATCTTTTATCCGCTATAAAAAATGTTATGATAGAAAAAATTAAACTAAACATATACTAAGCGCTTAACCTATTAGCCTAACTTAACAATACACGATAATGATGGATAAGTGCTCTAAATGTTGGATTTCCCTTACAAAGATACAACAATAAACTAGTGAATTCTACAGACTAATATAACAAACTGAGAAGACGGCTGCCTAAGGATTGAAAAACCACAAACCTATCCACAAGGTAAGTACAACAATAGCTTAAAAACAAAAATAAAACAAACAATGAAAGAAAACAGAAATAGTCCTTGGCGCACTATCTGGTATATAAACCTGCAGAAAAATGAAGTCCAAAGATCTTGGTAGTGAGGATTGTTGGTCCGGAATCCAATCGTACTCAAAGTCCTCTGAGGTGGTGGAATCAGATTTGTGCGAATTATGCTTTAATGCATGCCAGACCAATATGATTGGGTTCAAAGCAGGATCTTAATGAATGTTGCAGATGTGTTTTGGGGTCAATGTCTTGGAAGGACTGGCGACCACTCCAGATGTGAAGTATTCAGAAATGTTACGTTCTTCCCTCTGAGCAATAATGACCTTCTGTATGTAGACTCTCTAATATGAGGAAAAAGCCTTAATGGACTGGTCATGCACAGCTGCATCTAAAGACTTAGTAAACAATTATTTGGAAGTCTGACTCCTCCTCCCTGTCAGACTTCCAAATAATTGTTTACTAAGTCTTTAGATGCAGCTGTCCATGACCAGTCCATTAAGGCTTTTTCCTCATATTAGAGAGTCTACATACAGAAGGTCATTATTGCTCAGAGGGAAGAACGTAACATTTCTGAATACTTCACATCTGGAGTGGTCACCAGTCCTTCCAAGACATTGACCCCAAAACACATCTGCAACATTCATTAAGATCCAGCTTTGAACCCAATCATATTGGTCTGGCATGCATTAAAGCATCATTCGCACAAATCTGATTCCACCACCTCAGAGGACTTTGAGTACGATTGGATTCCGGACCAACAATCCTCACTACCAAGATCTTTGGACTTCATTTTTCTGTCAGGTTTATATACCAGATAGTGCGCCAAGGACTATTTCTGTTTTCTTTCGTTATTTATTTTATTTTTGTTTTTAAGATATAAAAAATGTTAGTTGGAAAAAGACTTTTAGATGGGTGACATTGGACGTGATGTCACTTTACTCAATCATAGATCACGAGCAAGGGATTCGAGCAGTGGAATTTTTTCTTGATGCTTCTACATTGTCCATTTCATTACGTGCCTTTCTTTTGGATTCTATTATGTTTCTGCTCACCCATAATTATTTTTCTTTTGATGCACAATTTTATCTTCAGACACGGGGTACTGCTATGGGGACGTCATTTGCCCCCTCTTATGCTAATTTGTTTGTGGGTCTTTGGGAATCCACACACATTTTCGGTGCTGATAATTCTTTTCGTCATCAGATTATTTTCTATAAACGGTATATTGACGATTTGATTATGATTTGGGATGGGGATTTATTATCACTGCATGCCTTTATTCATACACTTAATACTAATTCTTTAAATCTTAAATTTACTTATGAAGAACACATGAATCACATCAATTATTTAGACATTACTTTATTTATTGACACGACAGGCACTATTCAAACGGACATTTTTAGAAAGCCTCATTCACGTAATACTTTATTGGAAGCAGACAGCAGTCATTCTAAATCATTCATTCGAAGTATACCCAAGGCTGAATTCCTTCGACTAAGACGGCTTTGTTCAAATGACGATTTATTTGAGCATCAAGCAGAGGAATTAAAAACTCGATTTGCTCAAAGAAAATATAATCACACTGATATTGAAGCAGCATATCTGTGTGTCAAATCTACAAACAGGATCGATTTGTTATCGAACTCGTCTGTGAAGTTCAAGAAGAAACATGAATTGGATCGAGTGACGTCTGCTCTATTTATCACCCAGTTTAGTCGCCAGGCTGAACAGATTCGTTCTATCATTTATAAACATTGGGGGACCCTCACTCTTGATAAGGACCTACATAGTTCAGTTAACCAGGGTCCAGCCATTACTTTTAGGAAATCCAAATCCTTATCTGACTATCTTTCTCCAAGATTGTTTGACTCTAAGAAGTCTAACAAATCTGTTTAAAATAAAAGGTTTTTTTAAATGTGGAAAATGTTGCGTTTGCTGCTATGCGAAACCAATTAAGTCTATTAAGACTATTTATTCTAAAAAGAACTATAGGATCCCATCCTTTATTAATTGTGACTCACAATTTGTCATATACTTTCTTACCTGTGGCTGTGGCCAAGGGTACGTGGGCTGCACTATACGCCCTGTTAAAAACAGAATCATGGAGCATATACGTTCCATTAAAAGAAAAGATTTCATGTTACCAGTTTCAAAACATTTTACTGACTGTCCTTCAGGAGGTCTATCAAATGTTCATTTTTCTGCTGTAGAACTGGTGCCCATGCCCATGAGAGGGGGTGATAGATTAAAGCTCCTCAACCAGCGGGAGATGTTTTGGATCCATTCTTTGGATACATTATCCCCTGCAGGAATTAATACAGAATGGGATCTAGAAAAGGTGAAGGGAAACACAAAATGGATGTGCCCCCTAAAAGAATTCACTTAAATGCACACCATAACAGTGTAAAAATTAACTTTTAATAAATTTACTTAAAACATATATTACCAAAGTAATGTGTAATGTGAATTAAAAATATATTAAATCAACGCTATCAGGCAACCTTGTCGTCAGTTATAAGTTCATACTATCCCATTTAACCACTTATAATGGTGGGATATGGAGGACACAGATTGCTAGGAGTCAGGGTGTTAACCCCTCTGGAGCAACGGTGAGACCCAATAATGGAAGTGTATAGATGTACACAAGTGAGTGGCCAATGGGTTAAATGTCCAGCTACCTTGCTAGATCAGCCAGCACTGCGCACTATAATGGAGACTTTAGTGTGTTAAAATAAGAGTGCTAGAGTGATAAAGCTGGCAAATGCAGTGATAATGGTAGTACATACACTGCTTGTCCGGGATGGGAAGGGAGCGAAGATAGCAGGGATACACCATGAAAAATAAAAAATAAATGCATACAATAGTGTAATAAGTTCTTTTCAATCTGGATAAAACATGTATGTCTTGGCTCTATAGCAATGCCTACTTACAGCAGGTCAAAAGGTAAAAAGCATTGATCTACACAGCAGGTAGAAAGGTGTCAGGATCTTCAGGAACAACAGCCCAGGTTTACAGCATAAGAAATCAGCACCTCAGCTCAGACGTCAGTAGATGTGAGTGGATCAGAGACATGCAAAAGACAAAATGTACTGGGGGTTTGTGTTTACCTGGACACAGGTGGGCGGTGCTTTTGAGGGTGTAAACCATATAAGAGTTTGATTAAGACCAGTGAAACTACTCTTTGATAAAGCGCACCATGCGAGAGGTTTCTCTTTTTAATTAGTTATGTCCCAATAAATAATTTGTTATTTTTTCTATTAGCCTCCAGTTCTCGTTTTTTCATAGTTGTGATCCAAGTCTTTTCCTTCCTGCTTACTACGTACAGTCAAGCTGGTGGTTTTATTAAATCTACCAGTCTTAAACACTGGCATATTCTGCAAAATGATGATATATTATCTGAAAGTTGCTGTGTACCACCAATGGTGGCATTCAAAAGAGGGAGGAATCTGGCGGATAGCCTGATACATGCAGATAATGAGGGTAACTACAGAACTCCTCATTTTCTGGAGGGTGGCAGACCGGGTAACTTTAGATGCATGAGCTGCTCGGTCTGTAACAGTCTGACTACCGGTAGTCAATTCAGTCACCCCCCAAAGCGGCAGAATCATAAAAATTAAAAATAGACGCCCCACAGCGTGTGCTCCGCTGCTACAGAGACTGGAACAGTGAAAGACATTATTGCTTGGCACGGCGAATTGGCTGTACTGCTGTTCAGCTGAACTGGAGACCTCCTAAGTACTACCTTGAGGCTGAGGGCTGTACTAACAGCTAACCGATTGGAAGACCACCCAGGCCCTACCCCCGAGGCTGAGGGATTGAGAAGGAGAGAGCCACGACATCTCTATTGGCGTCCGTTGGTGCTTGGGTAACATTAACCCTGAAATGATTGTTTTTTCTATCTAAATGTACGCTTAATACTCACCTTTATTTTGTGGTTACTAATATAATTTTTAATGCACTATGAGCGTTGTGCGCTGTGTTTTTTTGTATTTCTGTTTGCTATTAGGGGGTATTTGAGCCATCCCTGGTGCCACAGCTGCAGACGTTCCATATACTCTACGTGTTTAAAGGTCACCTCTTTTTGTACATCACTATATCACCTCACTTTTATTGATTGTAGTAGCGCACTATATCTTTTCACATTTTCTCACTCCAGATAGGGAGACTTTCTTATTGAGACGTGAAGCATTCTGGATACATGCTTTAAATACCAGCAACGGTATGGGTCTTAATGAGCAACAGAATTTAAAATGCTTCCTTAATAGAAGGTAATTTTTTGTCTTTCTACAGGCATATTTGATCTTGCACCATCCATGGACTCTGCACTTACCTATTGGGAAAATTATCCTTTTTGTGTGGTTTTTTTCCCTTCCCTCCCTCACCCCCCTGGCTGTGTGTACCCATTTCTGACTAGGTATACACACTAGTATATTCTAAATACTGATGTACTGCATATTCTTATGTGGCATTTCACGGTAACTTTGCAGGATTATACTGATGTCATCAGCAGTATACAGTCACATGTTTTTAATAGTATATTGCTGTATTAGTTTTGTGCACATATGCTTTATGAATATTTTGGTGTGTGGTTTATTTACACTTTCAGGGTGATTTATAGGAGTGTGTCACTCCTCCCTGCTCTGACACTGATCCCATGGCGACGGATACATCTTTGTCCAGCCCTGTGAGTACAGTCTTGATTGGTGCACACCCCCCCCTTCCCCCCGACGGGCGGGTCACGCTGACGTCATCATGGGGGAGTGTTCAGTCTGGGGAGAGGTGTGGCTGTGGCTGCATTCCTCCAAGACAGCTCTATGCTGTATTGCCAGGGATTTAGACCTAGACGTCTGACGTCACTAGGGGGCGCCATATGGTAGCTCTGACATCACTAGGGGGCGCCATATGGTAGCTCTGACGTCACTAGGGGGCGTCAACATCCTGGTTATGTGGCAGAGCGGGGAGAGTATCAGGGGGGTGGTATATATTGTGACTGTTTTCTTGTGTTTGGTAGCCTTCACCTTGAGAAAGGCAGTATTAGACTGCCGAAACGTTGGACTTTATGGCATATTAAACCTCCTTTGAGTAAGACCGTGTGCCTGCTTCTTCTTCTTTGTCCGGCTACAGGAAGGGTCAGGAGACAGGGAGGACAGAGGCAGGAGAAACCCATCTGACTCCGGCCTTGCCTGTCCCTACGAATACAAACATACAACCCCTCACTGAATAACATAGCCCTAATCCCATGTAATAATCCTGGGTGTAAACAAAATAATGGTTTTATGAATATTGTAATGGTTTATTAGGGACCTAGGAGGTGGCTAGTGGTGCTGTTATGTGTATTTTTGTTTATTGTGGGTAGTGGGGGTGGATGAACGGGGTATTGGCCCCAAGGATGGGTGTTTAGGCCTACCGGGTGGGGGGGGGTTAGCGGGAGGGGTTAACCCCTTCATTACCTTAGCGGTATTAACCACGAAGTTAAAGAAGAGGTTAAGTCATCCTGCAACCCCCTGGCAAGGCCTAAACACCCACCCAGGGCCAAATACCACCTTCACCCACCCCCGCTACCCACAATAAGCCTGGCACGGGTGTATAACCCCTTCATTGCCTTGGCGGTAATGAAGTTGCCTGTAAATGCATTTTTTATGCATCGGATTCATGCCGGGGGTCTCTGGTGCTGATATTAATGGATATCAGCTCTGGGGCACATGCATGTTATTTTCATCGCAGCTTCACCCCACCTTCTTGCCAACTTTTGTGGCGGGACAATTTGGAGAAGAAACAGCAATTTTAAAGTGGCGATCAGCCGCAATAAGCTGATCAGGGCTTATAGAATTGAGCGTGTTTGAAAAACTGGCGATCAGTGCTGAAAAGTGGCTTATCACCGCGCGTCTGCCGATTTTATTTATTTATTTATTTTCCGGCAAAAAACCCCCGGTTATTTTTGCTCTAATCGCCAGCTTCTCTGGGCTTTCTGAATCGCTGTAGGCTTTTTTGGCTATAAACTGGTGATAAGTGGCTTATCGCTGCTTACTGCATGAGGGCCTTAGGGAGGATTTGTTCCTGTAAAGTACACCTAGTTTGGCATAGGATTTGGATGTCAGGGTATCAATGTGCATCCCAAATGTTAAATGGGAGTTGAACTATATGCCCAGATATTTCAAACAAGTAACAGGGGCTAGGATGGTATTAGAGCTGGTTTTTATCTGAAGCTCTGTCATTGGCAGCTTTAGCAATTTAGCTCTGGTCCCAAATACCATTGTTACAGTCTTGTCAGTGTTTAAAATCAGTTTGTTTTGGGAAATCCAGTTTCAAGTCTCAAAAAATCAGATTGAAGTATGTGTTCAAGGTCAGAGAGGCGAGGGCTGCGTGCATGTAGGATCAGATCCAAGGCCTCTCACAATAACCTGTTAGGAATATTATTTTCTCATCTATCCGACATAAGTATAAAATATACTCTACCAAGACCCCTAATACAGAGTTACCCACCTTATACGGGAGCAGCTGCCAGACGAGTACAGTAAATGTATCTTATTTCTTTTACCACTGGAGGGCAGCGTGGAGTTGCAAGGAGTGGCGCCCGTAAGGACGACGTGCCAGTTAGGCGGAAGGAGACGCGCACACACTTTTATGTGAAACGGATATTTTTGGGGAGGGATTTAGTAGTCTGAGTGAGAAAATTGATATTTTGTCACAATGGAAAAATGGAAAAATTAACCATTTAAATATGCACAGATTTTATCCCACGTTTGGAAATTAGGGATGTTGCCTAAAAGTCTGAGAATGCATTAAGTGCCACCCACGGGCTTTAATGAAGCAGCATTTGTGGGATAAAGGGAACAGCATCCTGTATAAAGGTATTTTGGGCTCGATATAAATAATTGAAGCCAAAAACTAATATTAAGTAAATTGAGAATGGAAAAATATTCAGCACAAACGTACAGAATGTGATATTCTGAGAGATCTTACAGATGTTATCAAATCCCACAATGAATATATAGAAAATGTCTGTATAGAACGAGTCAAACAAGAATATGCCAATAAAACGTTTAATTGGGAGATACAGGGGCCACAATTCAGGTCAGTTAGCTGGAAGAAGGGAAGCCGGTCAGCCAGAAGAGCAGGTCCTCCGGTCAGCCAGAAGAGCAGGTCAGCCGGTCAGCTCTGAGATCAGCATTACTTATATCCCCTAAACGTTGTCCCCTGCATGTAATGCGCAGAACAGCCTGCACTGCATATACTGTACATGAGATACTTAACCCTTTCTTTTCGCTCGACTCTAATCTGAATGATTTGCTAATTGGTTTGTAATTAGAGAGATATTTGTAGCAGAATCCCATGTATGTTCTTTTTACCTTTTTAGATACCGTTTTGTGTAATAAAAGATATGAGATCAGAGGGGCTTCCTGTTTGCACTCGTGTTTTGGCAGAAGTGTATATGTGACCCTATAAATCTCCCTCACACCCGGCTTGGCAGCGTGACACTAGTGCAATGACCTGGGGAAGAATCACTGAGCTGTTAGCAATAGATACAACGGATAGAAAAGACACTACACATAGGTTGGATTAAAGAGAGTATTTTATTGAAATAATGAATCTCTTTGCTGGTAGGGGCCTGCAGCACATTGCAGAGCAATATAGTAACACGCAGAGCAATGCACTGCAGGCCCCTCCGGCAGCAAAGGAGTGAAGACCAATGCAGGGTGTATAAAGATCTCACTGATAATTCATGCACAAAGGGCAATTTGTTGCTGTGATCCAGAGGAAGGCAAAACATAACCCCTGCTGTGCAATGGGGGAAAAAAATTCCTTCCTGACCCCATTAAATGGCGATCGGAGGGTCCCTGGATCACTGCGCAGTGAGATCAGATGGAGCAGCACAGATCAGCGTTGTTATACACAGGGGCACACTCAGTATATAGAGATGTGGGTGATGGGGCCCTTGTGCCCCTGTGTATAACTCACCTGCTCCCCCATCCCCCTGCATATCTATCCCATTCACCCCTTTTCCTCCCGCATACCTCGCAGGGCCGGCCGGCCATTAGGCGGTCGCCTAGCGCGCAAAGGTCCTAGGGGCGCATTAATAATCATTATTATTTTTTTTCTTATTATTTCTAATTTATTTATCTTTTTTTTAAAATTATTATTCTTTTTTTTTATCCAGTATTTTGGCGCCCTTTTGTTTTTATTTTGCGTCGCGCTGGGGTGCGGTCGCACCCCCTGCAGTCCCGATAGCTACGCCACTGTTTATTTTATTATTTTATTTATCTTGTTATTTTTTATACAACTGGGGCACAAATTTTAAGTTTCGCCTCGGGCGCATGAAACCCGTGCTCCGGCCCTGCTCCTTGTTCTCTCTCACCCTCTCACGCCCAATATCCCTATCTCCCTCTAGTACCTGCCCCTCCCGCAGCCTTCCTGATCTTATCTGCCTCTCCTGCGGTCAAACCAACTTCTCAGGGCCCCTAGAATACCCCTGTATCTACGCCCTGGCTCCTCTGCTACCTGCTCCCGGCTTCTTCTCCGCCTAAAAAAGGTGAAGCAGCAGATCTGTCCGCACCTCTCGTATTCTCCTACCTGCTCCTGGGGTCTTCTCCTCCGCCTAAAAAAGGTGAAGCAGCAGATCCGGCCACACCTGTCGTATGCTCCTTGGTCATCGTACACCACGTCTGCCTCCTCGGCCGCCTTGTAGCCCACCTCATTGTTCCACTTGACGCCCGCTTTTTCGTATGCCTCGTCGTCCGCCTCGTAGCCCGCCTCGTCGTCTGGTGGCACAAAGGGCACCACCTTCGTGCGTGTCCTGACCTGCAGGAGACATGAAGTGTTTGTAACCAGGGACAGTGATACTCTGTATCGCAAGAGCTCCTGTGCCACTTATACCCCCTCCGCAATACCACGTTATACCGCCCTCCACAGGGCAAATACCCGTTATACCCACCTCCCCAGGCCCAGTACCCAGTTATACAACCCTCCCAAGGCCCAGTACCCTGTTATACACCCCTCCCAAGGCCCAGTACCCTGTTATACGCCCCTCCCCAGGCCCAGTACCCTGTTATACACCCCTCCCCAGGCCCAGTACCCTGTTATACACCCCTCCCAAGGCCCAGTACCCATTATGTACCCCTCCCCAGAAGGTCATATTTCTATTTATCAAAAATACATTGAGTAACCTCTGGTTTTCAGGCATGTCCTAGGGGAGTTATCACAGAGACACAGAAACGTCGCTGAGTTTGGTGAGTAACTCCCTTAACCTCTCAGCAGTTGAATTCCCCATTAGGCGCTTAACACGTTAAAAACAAGCGTTGCTATTTCTCTGCATGAAGTTGCAGGTAATTGGAAGAGTTACACAGTGACGGCTATTTCATCACTCACCTTCTTCTCCCGAAACGGTCTTTTCTGTCTTATTTCCGGCTTCACATCGGATATCCATATCCATTCTTGGCCTCTGATCTGTATGCAAGACAATGCTTTAAGACAGGGTTGCGCAACCTTTTTCCCTGCTCCCCCCTCCCCCCTCCCCACCTTGTCTCCGACGTTCTGATGTAACGACGTCATGTGATATCACGTTGCTATGGCAATGCCACATCATGTGACGCCACGTTGCTGTCGCCAGAAGCCGCCGGAGACAAGGAAAGGGAACTTACAGAGGACTTGCGCGCGATTTCCGGCATTTAATTTAAATGCTGTGGGGAAGAGCGAGGGGCCACTGTAAGCGCCGAGCCCCTCCTCCCAAGAAAATGTCGCGCCCCTCGATTTGCACACCCCTGCTTTAAGAGATATTCTGGGACCCTCCAACTCCTCCATCGGACCCTTCCTCATACTCATATTGACTGACCTTGCAGTGCTCTGCCCTGACTTGCACTGACCTGCTATGATGCCTCTCAAAATACCATGCTAACTCATTCTGAACATACATGTGTCCTTTCTACATGTTACTCAGCTTGTATGGGCCACAGACAGCTTTCCCGGGGTCCAGGACTAGTTTCCACCGGGGACCCTCACCCATGGGTCGGCGACCTTGCGAGAACCCACCCCCCCCCCCCCAACCTGTTCTCTCTTGCACTGCCATAGACTACAACATTTCGGCCTGCTGGTCTTTTTCAGGTAAAGTGGCTAAACCCACTAAATCCAGCAAAGAAAGGCCAGCAGCCAAAACATTGTAGTCTGTGGCACAATAAATTATCTTTTTTTATTCAAATCTGTGTGCCCTTTTCCATCAATCTTATTGTATACATTGGACGAAATGCCGGTCTTCCCTGAGACTAAGGGGCACTGGTAAAAGTATCACTAATTGTTTTTTTTGGTATGCAGCAAATCCCCATCATTTTTGCGTTCTCTTGCTCTGCCCCAATCTGACACACCACCTTGCTCTCTCACCCCCCTCTTACACTCCCCCATCACCCTTTCCTTCCCCAAAGGTTGTCCTTTAATCAGATCTTACCCAAATTGTCTCCATCTCCCTTGGAAATGTTCTGTCTTTAAGCTGTGTGGCTCCTCTTGATCCGAACTTTCTTAGCTGACCCCTTTAGGTTTCGGCTCCGAGGGTCTAAAAAATAAGCGACTCCGAAAAGATGTGAAATATGCACAAGGGTCCTAAAATATTTATCTAATGGGGCTCTGAGGGGGAGACTTAAATACTAGTTAATATAATCTATTTAACTAACAAATATGATCTATTAAACTAAGAAATATAATGTATCAAACTAAATAAATATCTATTAAACTAATAAATAGAATCTATTGTACTAAGAAATATAATCTATTCAACTAAATAAATATAATCTATTTAAAAACAATACAATAAAAACCTGGAGAAATGATACGTTAACCAAGCCACAGATGTGATGCCAATGAGCGTTGAACTCCTTGCAGATCCACCGTCAGCTGGTTGTGGCAGAAAGTGGTGACATGCAGTAGAACAGAGTGGTTGAGCTGTAACCACGGCAGTCAGGTCAGAAATCAACACAATATTTTTTGAAATTTAGAATGAGAATGTTCAATATGTCACATTCTGGGCTCAGACCCTGAGCCCTGTCACATGTTAGCAGCTTGTGATAATAGAAGATATCCATATACTGGGATGTGATAAGAGACATGAAGGTCATTTTATACTGGGTCCCATAACCTGCTTTATATGAAGTATCATTTTACACTAATTAGTAGAGATGCTACATTTTGAAAAATAGCGCTTTTGGCGACATTGTTCATTTTCTCTACAAATGATAAATGAAAAAGTTGGATAAAACGTTATATGTGTGTGTGCGCGTGCAATATATATATATATATACACATATACATACATACACATATAGTATGTTTATATATATATATCATACTATATGTATATATATTGTCTGTTTTATACACACATACACGTGTGTGTATATGTATGTGTGTGTGTGTGTGTATATATGTGTGTGCGTGTGTATATATATGGTATAACCAAGAGGTGCGCAAAGTGGAGGGCGGGAGATTTTTCGGGGGGGGGGGAGGCGCACGGGCGGTTGCAGAGGCCCCGCGCACTTCCTCGAGGCATTAAAATTAAATGCCGGGGAATCGCGTGAGGCCTCTGCAATGCTATTACTTACCTTGACTCTGCCGGCGTCACTCGTGTCCATGGCAACGCGGTGTTAAATTACGCCGCGGGGTCATGTGACGTCACCCTCGTCAAATGCCGCTGCCGGTCACGTGACGCCGCATCAAGGTAAAGGAGGGGGTGGGGGCGCGAGCTCCCCTGGTATAACCAATAAATAATATAGCTGATATAGCAATTTGGTTGTGGCTAGAGAAAGATTATAGTGGCAGTGAGAATTAGTGGCCAGAATTAATAACTAAAAAGTAGCTGTAATAAAATAATAATAAACACTATGCCTAAACACAATAACAGTCCAGAAACTTAGCTCTAATAGCTATGTTATAACTCAATCATAAAAGGATCCAATTCGGGCATCCTCTGGAGTCCTGGCAGCTCTCTTCGGGGAAACAACCACCTCCTCGATAGATACCTAAACAAAAAAAAAGAAGAGAAAGCGCCCGCTCCATGTGTAAATTCGGTTTAACAATTTCATTTCCTGGACAAGATAAAAATAACAAACTCACAAACATCCGTTTGGTAAAAGCGTTGTATGAGACAGGCTCGTGCTCCGTGGTAATCCGGTGGTCAATCCGGTGGTCAATCCGCAGCTCCAGACTTTGGACGATGACCGGGAAACTCGATAGGCTGCGCCCCTTGCAGTGTGGTCCTCCGGCAATCTGTAGTATGCAGTTGTGATTCCACTCTGTAATTCCGGTGTCTCGCCTTGTTCGCGTACCAACTTCCCTTCCGGCGTCAAGACGGATAGTGTGGCAATAGCAACGAGAAGAATGTACCTACGTGTTTCTTCAGCACACGGCTGATTTCATCAGAGGATAATGCTACAACTCAGTCGTAATGGTTTTATAGTCCTACAGTCCAATTGGTAATGGCATAATAGATCACATATGTTACTGATTTTAGATAATAATAGATTCTTGTATGACACACACACACGAACACATATACATATATATATATATATATATATATATGTATATATATATACATACACACATATATATATTTACACACACATACATATATTTACACACACATATATATATATATATATATATATATATATATATATATATATATATATATATATATATGAAACCAGGTGTCCCACCAAGGAGACAAAAAACAGCACTCAAGGTATATGTGTAGAGGTATAAGTACCGTGTTAGCCGAGCTTCAATAATCATAAAATAATAAAAAAATAATATCATCTATTTATTTTTTGATTTTATATATATATATATATATATATATATATATATATATATATATATATATATATAACAGCAGGCACTTCAAAGGCTCCAAAGAAATAAGTGCTTGTTCAACAAAAATTACAGGAAACCAGGTGTCCCACCAAGGAGACAAAAAAACAGCACTCAAGGTATATTGCAAAAGTGTATTTGAAAAAAAGCAGGCACATATAAATCCAACGTTTCGGTCCTGTATTGGACCTTCCTCAGGGGCGTGAGGAAGGTCCTATACAGGACCGAAACGTTGGATTTATATGTGCCTGCTTTTTTTCAAATACACTTTTGCAATATACCTTGAGTGCTGTTTTTTGTCTCCTTGGTGGGACACCTGGTTTCATATATATATATATATATATATACAGTGTTCGACAAACCTATACATTTGCTCGCCCCGGGCGAGTGGATTTAACCCCCGGGCGAGTAAATATTGGCCCAAGCAGCACACGTTTGGTACTAGGTGGCGAGTAGATTTTTTTGTGTGGCGAGTAGATTTTTTGGTGATTTGTCAACCACTGTATATATATATATATATATCTATATATATATATATATATATATATATATATATATATATACAAATACAACTGTATGCTCATCTACATGTCTTAGGCAGGTCTGCAACCCCGCCTTTCCCCATTATCACCCAGCATACAGCACTTCCACTGCAGCAAGGGATTCTGGGAAATGACATGCAAATGAGCACACAGTGTCACTTTTTGCCTCAAAAACCATTTTTAACATGGTTCCCTATAGGCTTAAGCTTGCTGCATGGTCACAGCTTTGAGCACAGCCAGGGTTAAGGTGCATACCCAGAAAACCACCCACAGACAGCTGTTTCGACCTTAATGGGTCTCATCAGTGTGGGGTTGATTTAACTGGGTATGCAAAGAGGCTATGGGATAGGCTATACCATAATACCGAGTTAAGTTATGGTGAGTAAAAAAAGTGACAAAAACCCTCCACAGGAAAGCAAATATGCAAATACAACTGTATGCTCATCTGCATGTCTTAGGCAGGTCTGCAACCCCTCCTTTCCCCATTATCACCAGCATACAGCACTTCCACTGCAGCAAGGGATTCTGGGAAATGACATGCAAAAAATATATATATATATATATATATATATATATATATATATATATAATCTTCTTCTCTCTGAAGAAGACCGTTTTAGTCGGAACGCGTTGGAGTGAGAGTCTGTGGAGTGGGACCCCTACCCTTTTCCATGACAGGAGGCCTTGGCTATCTGTAAATTGGCCTTTCACACCTACGCTTTAATGGTGATGTATTTACATCTTTAATACTCGAGCATTTATTGCCTCCATTTCTGCAATTACTATTTTACAACAACAGCTATCTCCTTACGTTATGTGCACAAATCTGCAGTGTGTGTAGAGGTATATGTGCATGCTTGGATCAGAGCTGCTTGTGTGGAGAGGTATATGAGCATGCTTGGATCAGAGCTGCTTGTGTGTAGAGGTATATGTGCATGCTTGGATCAGAGCTGCTTGTGTGTAGAGGTATATGTGCATGCTTGGATCAGAGCTGCTTGTGTGGAGAGGTATATGTGCATGCTTGGATCAGAGCTGCTTGTGTGTAGAGGTATATGTGCATGCTTGGATCAGAGCTGCTTGTGTGTAGAGGTATATGTGCATGCTTGGATCAGAGCTGCTTGTGTGTAGAGGTATATGTGCATGATTGGATCAGAGCTGCTTGTGTGTAGAGGTATATGTGCATGCTTGGATCAGAGCTGCTTGTGTGGAGAGGTATATGTGCATGCTTGGATCAGAGCTGCTTGTGTGTGTAGAGGTATATGTGCATGCTTGGATCAGAGCTGCTTGTGTGTAGAGGTATATGTGTATGCTTGGATCAGAGCTGCTTGTGTGTAGAGGTATATGTGCATGCTTGGATCAGAGCTGCTTGTGTGTAGAGGTATATGTGCATGCTTGGATCAGAGCTGCTTGTGTGTAGAGGTATATGTGCATGCTTGGATCAGAGCTGCTTGTGTGTAGAGGTATATGCGCATGCTTGGATCAGAGCTGCTTGTGTGGAGAGGTATATGTGCATGATTGGATCAGAGCTGCTTGTGTGTAGAGGTATATGCGCATGCTTGGATCAGAGCTGCTTGTGTGTAGAGGTATATGTGCATGATTGGATCAGAGCTGCTTGTGTGGAGAGGTATATGTGCATGCTTGGATCAGAGCTGGAGTGTGTGTAGAGGTATATGTGCATGCTTGGATCAGAGCTGCTTGTGTGTAGAGGTATATGTGCATGCTTGGATCAGAGCTGCTTGTGTGTAGAGGTATATGTGCATGCTTGGATCAGAGCTGCTTGTGTGGAGAGGTATATGTGCATGCTTGGATCAGAGCTGCTTGTGTGTAGAGGTATATGTGCATGCTTGGATCAGAGCTGCTTGTGTGTAGAGGTATATGTGCATGATTGGATCAGAGCTGCTTGTGTGGAGAGGTATATGTGCATGCGTGGATCAGAGCTGCAGTGTGTGTAGAGGTATATGTGCATGCTTGGATCAGAGCTGCAGTGTGTGGAGAGGTATATGTGCATGCTTGGATCAGAGCTGCTTGTGTGGAGAGGTATATGTGCATGCTTGGATCAGAGCTGCTTGTGTGTAGAGGTATATGTGCATGCTTGGATCAGAGCTGCTTGTGTGTAGAGGTATATGTGCATGCTTGGATCAGAGTTGCAGTGTGTGTAGAGGTATATGTGCATGCTTGGATCAGAGCTGCTTGTGTGTAGAGGTATATGGGCTTGCTTGGATCAGAGCAACTTGTGTGTAGAGGTAGATGTGCATGCTTGGATCAGAGCATCTTGTGTGTAGAGGTATATGTGCATGCTTGGATCAGAGCTGCAGTGTGTGTAGAGGTATATGTGCATGCTTGGATCAGAGCTGCTTGTGTGTAGAGGTATATGTGCATGCTTGGATCAGAGCTGCTTGTGTGTAGAGGTATATGTGCATGCTTGGATCAGAGCTGCTTGTGTGTAGAGGTATATGTGCATGCTTGGATCAGAGCTGCTTGTGTGGAGAGGTATATGTGCATGCTTGGATCAGAGCTGCTTGTGTGTAGAGGTATATGTGCATGCTTGGATCAGAGCTGCTTGTGTGTGTAGAGGTATATGTGCATGCTTGGATCAGAGCTGCTTGTGTGTAGAGGTATATGTGCATGCTTGGATCAGAGCTGCTTGTGCTGGTGATTACTTTTGCTGTTCTTTGCCTCACGGAATACATGTTTGGTAGATGTGAGTCCCCCTCCTCTTTTATCAATTTTTCTTCCCTTGTTTTTAACCCACAGTAATACATTTGTATTGTTATCACTTTCTTGGCATGCCCGTGTGCTTCTTCATAAGGATGCTTTTTTCGTTGTAATACATATCCATTATCCTTTAGCACCACTGTCCATTGTTATTATATCATAAATCAAGACAGTTTCTGGGCAACAGTGACGCACTGTGTTGATGCGGTATACTTTGTGTCACATATATATATATATATATATATATATATATATATATATATATAATCAAAAAATAAATAGACTAGACCGTTCTGTGGCTAACGAAATGCTTTTATTTGTGCGAGCTTTCGAGATACGCTGATCTCTTCTTCTGGCGGTGTTACAATGAATGAAGCAAGCAAAGGGTATACTTAAAAACAGTGTCTCTTGGAATGTTATCTGTGCTTGTCTCTTCTCCCCCCCCCTTGTGTGAATGTGATTTATGGCTAGAGGTGTTAAATGGTTCCTGAAAGTTAGTGATGTAAGAGTGTGTGTGTGTGTGTGTGTGTATCTGTGTGAATATAAATGAATGGAGAGCCCACAGTTTATACAGTGCTTTACAAAAGGTGTGTGTGTGGAGTGGGAGTTAATATAAATTGTGTGGGTAGGTGTGGAAATGTGAGAGATTGTAGCAAAACTAAAAGTGTGTGTAGATACTATGTGGTCCCTATTGGTGTATAGGGATGGAAAAACAAGGAGTATTTGTATGTGTAAGAGACAGCTGTGTGTGCATACATATAGCACAGTATGTACAGACATGGCCTTTAGCGCTCATGGGAAGAGAGTTCACTTGTGTCAGTAATGACTCATAAAATTTCGATCTCTGTTTAGGCCACCGCTAAGTGTCCCGAACAGTTGCATATATTTCTATTCGTGCAACCATCTCTATTTCGGTGTTTTAAGATTAACTTTGAGTATGGCAACCCCCAGATCGTCCATCTTATGGACAGAGTCAGAGAAATGTTCGCCGACAGGACTGTCTCTTGTTCCGCGTGTGATGCTGTGCGATGCAGGTTCATTCTCTTGTTTAGCCCCTGCCCCGTCTCACCTATGTAGTAGCAGCCCCCTGGACATTTCATGCACATGATGAGGAACACGACATTGCTGGAGGAACAGGTGAACCTTCCTCTGATTTTGTATTCCCGATTCCGATTTGTATTGTGTCCGCTGTGTCGAGTATTGCGCAGGTTTTGCATCTTGCGTCCTGGCCTGGCATATATATAATTATATATATATATATTCCACAGAAGCAGCCGGCACTCCAGTTGCATGTAGAAAAAATTGGGTGCTTGTCCCATAAAGCAATAATAAACCACACGATTCCGTTTGAAGCACGAGATCAGGAGACAGCACTCTGGTAAGTTTGATCACAAGTTTTTGTACTGAAAAAGACACATAAACCGACGTGTCACGACAGGTCACTCTGCGCGTATTCTGACAGGCCGAGATGGCGTTTGCAGGGAGCTCGGGCGGTGGTAACATCTCTGCGGTGGCGCGGTCCGGATCCCAATACGTTCGCCGCGGAACCCGCTCTGGGCTTCAGTGTAAATCTCCGTCTCCCCCTGTCAGCCTCAGGCAGCTGTTTAGCTATATTTTTAGCCAATCCAGGATTCCTTTATCCCGTTTTATTGAACACTGTCTTCCTTTTTATTATTTTATATACCGTTTGTCATGTTGTTTATAGATTTAGTTTCATTTAGTTATATTTGATTATTCATGTGGTTTGTGTTCATTGTAACCGAACCCGGATCTGTGACGCATATGTACTGAGGTGGGGTTGGATCCCCTCGGTTATTTCTTGTTTTATTAATAAATAATTTACTATATTTTAATCTCTGGTGCGCATTGTGTGCATTTTTCTTCTTGTCTGCACAGTGCTTCAGATTCTGCATCTGAAAAAATGCCGGTGGATCGGGATGTGAGGTGTTTCAGATTCTGCATCTGAAAAAATGCCGGTGGATCGGGAAGTGACGTCCGTGCCGGAACGTTATTGCCACGCCTCCAAATATTCATTGCCACGCCCCCAAATCGCGCCCGCTGCATACCCTGCAAAGCCATTAAAAAGCTCAGGCTTCAGCAAGTGTATTGCAGCGTGTGTGCGCCTTCCCTCCTTCTGAAATACTATAGACCAGGCCTGCACAACTCGTAAAGCGAGAAGGGCCAAAATGCTCCAAGGAAAAAAAATTTGGGCCGCACGGGTAAAATCATCATCATCATCTCTCCTCCAGCACCTCTCATCATCATCCTCATATCTCCCCCAGAACCCCTCACTATCAACCTTTGCGATACTCCCCATCTATCTCTCATACCCCCATCTCTCCCCCTCACCCACACATAATACTCCCTCTCCACAAACACACAATACCCCACTGCACACCACACACATCCCACGCCCCCTGCACCTCACATCCTTCTACCCCCCTGCACCTCACATAACTCTCCCCCCCTGCACCTCACATCACTCTCCCCCCCTGCACCTCACACCACTCTCCCCCCCCATCACCTCCCATCTCTCCCCCCTGCACCTCACATCACTCTCCCCCCCTGCACCTCACATCACTCTCCCCCGCTGCACCTCACATCACTCTTCCCCCCTGCACCTCACATCACTCTTCCCCCCTGCACCTCACATCACTCCCCCCCCTGAACCTCACATCACTCCCCCCCCTGAACCTCACACCACTCTCCCCCCCCTGCACCTCACATCACTCTCCCCCCCTGCAACTCACATCACTCTCCCCCCCTGCAACTCACATCACTCTCCCCCCTGTACCTCCAATCACCCCCCCTGCACCTCCAATCACCCCCCCTACACCTCCAACAACCCTCCCCTGCACCTCCAATAACCCCCCCTGCACATCCAACAACCCTCCCCTGCACCTCCAAAGACCCCCCCTGCACCTCCAAAGACCCCCCCTGCACCTCCAATGACCCCCCCTGCACCTCCAATAACCCCCCCTGCACCTCCAATAACCCCCCGCACCTCCAATGACCCCCACACCTCCAATCACCCCCCCTGCACCTCAATCACCCCCCTGCACCTCCAACCACCCCCCCTGAACCTCCAATCACCCCCCCTGAACCTCCAATGATCCCCCCTGCACCTCCAATGATCCCCCCTGCACCTCCAATCACCCCCCCCTGCACCTCCAATCACCCCCCCCGCTGCACCTCCAATCACCCCCCTCTGCACCTCCAATCACCCCCCCTGCACCTCCAATCACCCCCCCTGCACCTCCAATCACCCCCCTCTGCACCTCCAATCACCCCCCCTGCACCTCCAATCACCCCCCCTGCACCTCCAATCACCCCCCCTGCACCTCCAATCACCCCTGCACCTCACCCCCTACACCTCACCTCCCCTGCACCTCACCTCAATGCACCTCACCTCAATGCACCTCACATCACCCCCGGGACCGCGGGGAATCGCTGCCATTTTTTTTTTTTGAAGGTTTTTTTTTTTAAGTTTTTTTTTTTTTAAATCTCATTGCGGGCCGCACAGAGAGGCCGGGCGGGCCGCACAGAGAGGCCGGGCGGGCCGTACAGAGGGGGCCGCACAGAGAGGCGGGGCGGGCCGCACAGAGAGGCGGGGCGGGCCGCACAGAGAGGCCGGGCGGGCCGCACAGAGAGGCCGGGCGGGCCGCATGCGGCCCGCGGCCGTTATGTTGTGCAGGCCTGCTATAGACGCAGCCTTATCGACGCTTACTGAATAGGCCACTGTGTCTCTGTCTCTCTCTGTGTCTCTGTCTCTCTCTGTGTCTCTGTGTCTCTGTCTCTCTCTGTGTCTCTGTGTCTCTCTGTGTCTCTCAAATCAAAATCAGCTTTGTTGGCATGACAAAAGAACATTTGAGTATTGCCAAAGCGTGAGTAATAGGGGGTGTGGGACAATGATTACACGAATACTAGGGGGTACGGTTTAATGGTTATACAGTACATTACTTTTGTCTCTCTCTCATTCTCTGTCTCTCTCTCATTCTCTGTCTCTCTCTCATTCTCTGTCTCTCTCTCATTCTCTGTCTCTCTCTCATTCTGTCTCTCTCTCTCATTCTCTGTCTCTCTCTCATTCTCTGTCTCTCTCTCATTCTCTGTCTCTCTCTCTCATTCTCTGTCTCTCTCTCATTCTCTGTCTCTCTCTCATTCTCTGTCTCTCTCTCATTCTCTGTCTCTCTCTCATTCTCTGTCTCTCTCTCTCATCCCTGTATGATAGGTATGTTCCAACTCTATTTTTTGCTCTTCTTTTCCGTTTGAGAGGAGGGAGTCCCTCACCTCTTCAGCCACACACCAGGAACGCTGGATTGCTTACAGACGCTCGGAGAGGCGGATACAGTCGTGGATTGCAGGCACTGATTTATCTGGTAAGTACCGCAAACATGCTTGAACAAGGGCCGTAGACATTTTATTTGATGGTTTAGATTACCATTGTCTGTGGTTGTTAGTTATTGGTATTACAGTTTTTTGATGTTGTTACGAATCAAATACATTTTGAAGTAGTAATCCCCTCCGAACTGGGCATTCCTGGCCAATAATGCCCTGGCTGTAAGAGTTGAAGGGCCCAAGCAAAGCCCCCACCTCTATCCACACTAACACTGCAGGGGCATCAGAGTGTCTTATTGTCATGGCAGCAGGAGGTGTCACGTGATGTAATTTGTTTAATAAATTATTTTTTAAGGTGTCCCGGTTTTTCATTTTCGAAATCTGGTCACCCTATTCATCAAGCAGAAAAAGTGAAGAAACAATTGTAGTTTTGCTAATGGACGTCATTTTGGCATATCATTAGCTTTGAGGATACCCATTAATATGAAGAAAAGTAACAGCCATTCCCAATGTAGCCCCCCTTCCCTGGGCCAATCGCAGATCGGGCCCCCTCCTCTGTACTAGGGCCTGGCTACGTGTCTGAGTGTGGTGCATACCTGCTGGCAACAGGGGGGCCTGAGTCTCCCGCGATGGTATGGGGGATGATAGGATCAGGTTTCTGGGGTGAATGCCTTCGTCTCATTTAATGGTGCAGCACCTCCATCTCTGAGCCCCAGGAATACGGGTGGAATCCTTCCAGAGAGTCGTCCCCCCCCCCCCCCCCCCGGGGATGAGAGATTCCAGTCTCACACTGTATATCTTTAAAAGCAGCCGCAGCTCTTTATTCACAGCAGCAGAATAGCAGCAACAAGACTGTCAATCAGGTACAGGGTGTCTTCCTCCACACAGGACTGCTCTCCCTCAGGATGGTCTCTGTGTCCCTGCCACCACCCCAGGTCAAGGGCACCCAGGGTGGGGCTAGCTCTTCCCTCGCCCCCTAAACAGGGTGAGAGGAATTGGTCCACCTCCCTAAGTAAGGTTGCATCAGCTCTACTCAGAGGCTGATGGCTCCCCTTCTCCAACGGCCAATTGATATAGGCTCTCTCTGTCACCCTGGGCCAGCCAGGTGACAGACTCAGCAGACTCTAACTCTGGACTGAACTCTTAACTCTGACACACACTTCTACTAAATAGGAAGTGCACTGCTCTTTATGATATTGGCAGGCACTGCCCCTGTGTCTCTGCCTTCCACACAGGGTCAGGTACCAATTTCAGGAATGTCCCGTTATTAGCGTAAACACAACAGAGTTCCATGGATCTAGCATTAAGACTGTAAGCTCTCCAGGCCAGGGATTTCCTTTCCTATTGTCTGATTTTGTTTGTTGCACTTATTGTACTATAATTCCCTGTACTGTATTGCCTCTCTTATAAAGCGCTATATAAATAAAGATTTCCATACATAATATATCTTAATGCATCTTAAGACACCTTAGAGTTCCCTCTATAAGACACTTTATGGTCCACTCAAGTGAATAGTCTGTAAGGAGTCTAAGGCTGCGTCCATAGAAGGACAAGCAGCGCTGAGGCGTGCGGACGCTCCGCGCTGAGCCCCTGCATCCTCAATGAGGATGCCTTGAGAGGGGGCTCATGCGAGCGTCCGCGGGCGTGCTCAGGCTTTGGAGTTTTCAGCCGAGCGCCAAGCTGTTTTTCAGCGCGCTGTCGGCTGAAAACATCCAATCAGCCTTAAGCAGCGTCAACGTCACGGCGCCGTGACATTGACGTCAGTGCATCGCGGGCGATTGGCCCAGCGACGTCACTGCCCCGCCTCCAACCACCTCCCCCCGGCTCCCTTCGCGCACGCTGGCTCCGTGGAATCGGGCTGACTTAAGCAGGAGAGCCTCAGCGTTAGCTCGCATCCGCTCTCCCCACCCCTCTATGGCCCGGGCCTTAGTTACTGTACAGCATTGTAAAGTGCCTTGCTGGCCTAGTACAATTTAGTAAATATCCTAAACAATGTCGTCTTAGGCAAAATGTTGCTGATCTTTGCTCTAAAAATGACTATGAACTAAAGAGAAATAACAATCTCCCTTGTGAGCACATTCACATGTCTCAGACAGGTCTGCAACCCTGCTTTTCACCATTATCCCATACAGCTTCCACTGCAGCCAGGGACTCTGGGAAATGACATGCAAATGAGCACAGTGTCACCTTTTGCTTCAAATCTATTTTAAATGAAATTAGCCTTGTACTTCTGGTGGAGAGAGTAGGGGTTTGGTGCTTTATACGTTACATATTATTAAATGTTAACATCAAACAAATATTGTCATTATGTTTGGTGCTACTTATTTCTTTTTCATTAGGATTTATTTATTCATCTTTCATTATTATTATTTACTAGCTGAGAGACCCGGCGTTGCCCGGGATGTAAATGCGTAATAGGTAGTATTATTTATAACTCGTGGAACAATAGGTGAGTATTTGTTGTAAAGGTTTCGGGGGGGGGGGGGGAGAAAGGGGAGCGGGGGGGGGGAGAAAGGGGAGCGGGGGGGGAGAAAGGGGAGCGGGAGAAAGGGGAGCGGGGGGGAGAAAGGGGAGCGGGGGGGGGAGAAAGGGGAGCGGGGGGGGGAGAAAGGGGAGCGGGGGGGGAGAAAGGGGAGCGGGGGGGGGGAGAAAGGGGAGCGGGGGGGGGGAGAAAGGGGAGCGGGGGGGGGGGAGAAAGGGGAGCGGGGGGGAGAAAGGGGAGCGGGGGGGGAGAAAGGGGAGCGGGGGGGGGAGAAAGGGGAGCGGGGGGGGGAGAAAGGGGAGCGGGGGGGGAGAAAGGGGAGCGGGGGGGGAGAAAGGGGAGCGGGGGGGAGAAAGGGGAGCGGGGGGGAGAAAGGGGAGCGGGGGGGAGAAAGGGGAGCGGGGGGGAGAAAGGGGAGCGGGGGGGGAGAAAGGGGAGCGGGGGGGGGGAGAAAGGGGAGCGGGGGGGGAGAAAGGGGAGCGGGGGGGGGAGAAAGGGGAGCGGGGGGGGAGAAAGGGGAGCGGGGGGGGGAGAAAGGGGAGCGGGGGGGGGGAGAAAGGGGAGTGGGGGGGGCCGCTTGGTCCCCCGATGTGCCGTCCTGCTGAGTGAGGCGTGCAGGCGGCTGCAGGAAGCGCCCTGTGTGGGCCTAAGACTCACGCTCCCCCCCCCCCCCCCCGGCGCCCGCTCGATGTGGCGTCTGGCTGAGCGGCGGTAGGAAGCGCCCTGTGTGGGCCTGAGGCTGAGGCGGGACGCGCAGTGGGCCTGAGGCTGAGGCGGGACGCGCAGTGGGCCTGAGGCTGAGGCGGGACGCGCAGTGGGCCTGAGGCTGAGGCGGGACGCGCAGTGGGCCTGAGGCTGAGGCGGGACGCGCAGTGGGCCTGAGGCTGAGGCGGGACGCACAGTGACTTACCTGAGCGGGTGGTAGCGCCGGGGAGGTAAGGGAGCGGCTGGGGTAGGAGGGCCGCGCTTCCCGTCCGGAGCCAGTGCAGGATGGCGCACGTGAGGGGGGAGGGAGGGGGGCGGACAGAGGGTGTGTGTGTGTGTATAGAGCTGCTGTGTTGTGTGTGTGTGTGTGTGTGTATAGAGCTGCTGTGTTGTGTGTGTGTGTGTATAGAGCTGCTGTGTTGTGTGTGTGTGTGTATAGAGCTGCTGTGTTGTGTGTGTGTGTGTGTATAGAGCTGCTGTGTTGTGTGTGTGTGTATAGAGCTGCTGTGTTGTGTGTGTGTGTGTGTGTATAGAGCTGCTGTGTTGTGTGTGTGTGTGTATAGAGCTGCTGTGTTGTGTGTGTGTGTGTGTATAGAGCTGCTGTGTTGTGTGTGTGTGTGTGTGTATAGAGCTGCTGTGTTGTGTGTGTGTGTGTATAGAGCTGCTGTGTTGTGTGTGTGTGTGTGTGTGTATAGAGCTGCTGTGGTGTGTGTGTGTGTGTGTGTGTGTGTGTGTGTGTGTGTGTGTGTGTGTGTGTGTGTGTGTGTGTGTGTGTGTGTGTGTGTGTGTGTGTGTGTGTGTGTGTGTGTGTGTGTGTGTGTGTGGGCCGTCACTCCGCCTCAGGCCAATGAGAGGTGTGCGGGGGCGGGCGACCCAAGGGACCAATGAGATTTCCCCTAGGGACACCGGACATCCAGGCAGGCAAACATACAGTGCTTTCACTAATATAGTATAAGATTAACTTTATTATATTTGTTGTTGTCATTATTATTATTGTTTACTGTTAGCTGGAGTAAGGCTCACCCAAGAACCACTTTCCCCTGTATGGGGGTCAGACATAGTGCAGACTTGACCCCTGACATTTATAAAAAGATGTTGGAATATGTGACACTGCTGCTTAATAAACACAAACACAGGCGCGCCATGTATTGTTCTGACATTGGTTTATTACACAGAGACACGTCTTTATAGAGGGTTGTCACACTAACAGCCTGGAAGGGGTTAATGCAGGGTCACCAGCCCAGCCCCCCTCTCCTATGATTGGTTGCTGCTCTCGTACAGGAGCCGCGATTGGTCCCCTGTCAATGTCAGAAAAGGCGCGCCAGTTTTGCTGTCTCCATGGCGACCATGGCGGCCGCCGGAGATCGGCCTGCAGCGCGGCCCGGCTTCCAGGTTACCTCCCCGCCGGTGAAGATGTTAGCGGGGCGGCTGAGGGAATGCGTGCGACGGCGGCCGGTTCCTTCTGGCTGGAGAAAGGAGCCGGCGGGCTGGAGGTGGGCCTGGTGTGGATGCAGGGCCGGGTGCTGCACGTACGGCCCGAGCGCGGCGTCACCGTGCGGCTGAGCGACGACACTCACACCTTCACCGTGTGCGGGGCCGACCGGGTGCCCAAGGGCAAGCCCTGCCTGCAGCCAGGTAACCGGGGGGTCCGCACGCCCTGCCTGCAGCCAGGTAACCGGGGGGGTCCGCAAGCCCTGCCTGCAGCCAGGTAACCGAGGGGTCCGCAAGCCCTGCCTGCAGCCCGGTAACCGGGGGGTCCGCAAGCCCTGCCTGCAGCCAGGTAACCGGGGGGTCAGCAAGCCCTGCCTGCAGCCAGGTAACCGGGGGGGTCAGCAAGCCCTGCCTGCAGCCAGGTAACCGGGGGGGGTCCGCAAGCCCTGCCTGCAGCCAGGTAACCGGGGGTCCGCAAGCCCTGCCTGCAGCCAGGTAACCAGGGGGGTCCGCAAGCCCTGCCTGCAGCCAGGTAACCGGGGGGGTCAGCAAGCCCTGCCTGCAGCCAGGTAACCGGGGGGGGTCCGCAAGCCCTGCCTGCAGCCAGGTAACCGGGGGTCCGCAAGCCCTGCCTGTAGCCAATTAACCGGGGGGTCCGCAAGCCCTGCCTGCAGCCAGGTAACCGGGGGGTCCGCAAGCCCTGCCTGCAGCCACGTAACTGGGGGGTCCGCAAGCCCTGCCTGCAGCCAGGTAACCGGGGGGTCAGCAAGCCCTGCCTGCAGCCACGTAATCGGGGGTTCCGCAAGACCTGCCTGCAGCCAGGTAACCGGGGGGGTCCGCAAGCCCTGCCAGCAGCCAGGTAACCGGGGGTCCGCAAGCCCTGCCTTCAGCCACGTATTTGGGGGGTCCGCAAGCCCTGCCTGCAGCCAGGTAACCGGGGGGGTCCGCAAGCCCTGCCAGCAGCCAGGTAACCGGGGGGTCCGCAAGCCCTGCCTGCAGCCAGGTAACCGGGGGGTCCGCAAGCCCTGCCTGCAGCCAGGTAACCGGGGGGTCCGCGCGTGGCTATCACTGTCCTGCCTCACACGGGAGGAGGGCGCCATGATTTCTTCTCCCGCCCCCTAAACAGCAACACCAGCCTCTCACCCTCTCACCCTCTAGCGTCACCTAGATAGAAGCCAGGCAGATCACACTGGTTTTCTATGAATCGCAACTGATTTTAAAGTCCTGTTTATATCAGCAGTCAGGTCTGATATAAAACAGTAGTAATGTTTCCACCGCCAGTGTATGCAGTGCTGTACATAGAATGTTTGCAGGCGCGAGCCGCTACCCCATAGAGCTTACAATCTATGTCTGAAGCACTTATTCCCATGACCTGTTATTTGTAATTTATATGATTGTCACATGTATTACTGCTGGGAAGCGCTACACTGGCGACACACTTTATTCGAGCTCGGCTAGTCCCACAAATTCGGGTATACCCGGGTGTATTGAGGTTTGTGACTGTTTTCTGCCCGAGTGCATTGAGTTATTTTCCATGCAGGGATTGAAGCATTTTATTCCCGCTGGCTGCAATACTGCACAGTATACATATATATACTGCATTACAATTCATGAATTTATGCCATCTGGTAGACACGCGAAGCATTGCAGCCTATTAAATCCTAATCATTATCATTTAACAGATCAGCCGCCCGTCAGCCAGGCATGAACCCAGGCTGGGAAGGCAAACACAACGGGGCTTGTCAGAGGTGAGGAGCGGCGCATTCCAGGTATCTGCCAGGTACATACTGGGTATTTGCTCGAATAAAGTGTGTCGGTGCAGTATGTACATTTAATGGCGCTATATAAAAAAAGACATTTGTAGCCCTTTTTCTGACACTCTAAGCGACTTCGGGTAACTGCGCGCACCTGCGGCTCCAGGAGATCTGAGCCTCCGCTAGCTGGGAGCCTGGGGTAACACTTATTAGCGCAGCGCCTCCACTTACCCAGGATCACCGTCATGTAAGATTCCCCTGGGCAAGAAACACACCGATACAATGCGTGCAACCAACTTTACTATGTGCAATAATAAACTTATACTCTATATGAACCGTGGCAATAACCCAATATGCATACACTTATCTTATAACACTATACTTATACTCTATCATACCCTAACACCGCTAACGGATAATGTCCTTCTAACATCAGTGGCTCGGCCACACCCCTAGGGAATATTGTCCTGTACAATAGTGGCTCAGCCACGCTCTTATGAGTGTCTCTATCCCGTCACCGCGTGCCCCACACACCGTGTCCGTGTAATAGTACTGTAGCCAGGTCCCCCTCGCGCACTCGCCCCCTCCCTTGTCCCCCCCCCTCGCGCACTCGCCTCCTCCTTCACCGTTGCGAGCGCGCGGTGAAGCTGTGCGGCCGGTTGCTAGGGAAGCGGGTCGGGCGGTTGCCGGGGACGCGAGCGGCGAGCAGGCCGGTTGCCGGGGACGCGATCGGGCCGTCGCTAAGGCCGCGATCGCGTTGCCACCAGCCCGGCGGCTAGCGGAGCAGGGCGCCGCCATGACAGTTAGCTCGCGCATGCTCAGGATGCCAGCTAGCGCGGGAGGCCCCTGATAGCTCACGCATGCGCGAGGATAGACGGCCAGCCCCCAGGGTGCATAGGGGCAGAGACACCTGACGCCAGGGAGCCAATAGGGCTGAGGGATTTGCCCGGGAAAGGAGAGATATTTTTCGCGGGGTTTTGCAGTGACACGGGCAGTCAGGATCCGGACCAGCTAGGGGTAAGAGGTGGATGCAGGGGTCAGTGACCCTCTGCATTAGGCCAGCAGCCCCCAGGCCCCCAGTTAGGTCCTGAGCCACTTAATAGCTTGTGGAGTATAGGGACAGGCCCTAGATAGGGACACTGACCCATTTATTGGTAGCTTAGTCAGGGACACAGTGCTAAAGCCGTGCGGCCCTGCGAGGTGGGTTCTGGGCTCAGAACACTATCAAAGACCCTGGGACTAAGGTGATATTATCCGCGCTGGAATTCACCCAACGCGGTGTGGAGGACAACGTCGGATCGGGCGGAACTCCGGTGATATCGCGGTACCCGTGGCTGGAGCCCGGGCAGGTAACCTGCAACTCACGTGCACCAACCAGGCCTATCACCAGACATAGTGGCTGCGCAGTCACACATACATATGCAGACATTGGTATATGATTTTGGGGAGTGCAAGACATTTGGGTGGGGGCTACTGGACACAGGGTGGGGTCACTCTGCGGGAGGTTAGCGTCCGCCGTGACGCCTAGAGGTGGTAGCGTCCGCCGTGACGCCTAGAGGTGGTAGCGTCTGCCGTGACGCCTAGAGGTGGTAGCGTCCGCCGTGACGCCTAGAGGTGGTAGCGTCCGCCGTGACGCCTAGAGTGGTTAGCGTCCGCCGTGGCGCATGTGTTGAGATGTAATGTGATAAGTTGCTGCATGTAGTAAAGTTAATAGTTATATAGAGCTGTCTGTGTGGTCATTGTGTATTGTCCTGCGAGGAACTACTTCCCCTCTGGTGGGAGCCATCGCAGGTGGAGGCGCTGCATCATTAGTATTGTAATACATTGCCCCAGGTTCCCTTAGCGGAGGCTCAGCCTTCTGTGAGCCAACAGGTATTGCACCACGCACCCCCCTTGGTAACATTGCATGTTCCCTCCACGCACGCGGTATATGCGATTGGGTGGGGTGATATGACCGTTACATTTGGAGGCGCTGCTGAGATCTTAGACCTGGGGTGCCCTATTCAAAACCGAATCACCAAAAATCAGCATCATGGTAATTCCCTCACGTCAAGAGGTCCACGCGTGGGCCACCACCGTCCGTGAACCACCTAGACATGTGGTTGCAGTAGGGAATGTCCCGGCGTTAGTACCTGAAACTGACATCCGGAACTCACTGAGCAAACTCTTAGGCGCAGATAGAATATGGTACCGTGGCAGGGTGTTCGACTCTACTTATCACTTGAGTGCACTACTATTCACCGTATGCCGGGACATAGGCCCTGAAGCGGCCCCGAATATTCTAATAGCCCCCGAGTGCCCACCAGAAGGATACCCCCTTATATACTCGGACTTGCCAGTAATACGGGAAATGTTCTCGCTCAGAGCCCCTCCTCAAGATCCCGACGAACCGTCCACCAGTACCTGGACGCCACTTACCCCCGTGTCCAGTACCCCAAACCGGGTTGACCGTCCCCAACCCAAAGTCTCCTTTACCCCAAGCGGCCTCCCGGACGCCAGTAGTTGGGCTGACAGTCCTCCCTCTCCACCCGACACCGTACCCCGCGAGGTAAACTCTCGGCCTATCGGAGAGAGAGCAACGAACGAAGGTTCCATAATGGGGGTGACGCTACCCCAATTCGTAGAAGCCCTCACTGTGGCATCCCAGTCTCAAAGTTATAGGAAGCTTAAGGCCTTCTCTGGAGTACTTCCAATACCCCAGGGGGAAGAAGGAATAGACCTGTGGAGGGAGAATGCAGTAAAAGTAGTAGAGGAGTGGTCGTGCACTGACACTGTAAAGCGGCAGCGTATTATGGAATGCCTCAGACCCCCTGCGTCTACTATGTTGACCATCCACAGGGACCAACACCCAGAGTTGACAGCGTTGGAAATGGTGGCGTTCCTGTTGGAGGCGTACGGACTAGCAGAAGACGAAGGAGCGCTCTGGACGAAGTACTTCCGTCTTTATCAGAAGGAAGGAGAGGACCTGTCGGCTTTCATCCACCGCCTACAGCTGGTCCTCGGGGTCCTACTCAATCGTAAGCTGGTCTCCGCATCGGGGATGGATGAAGCTCTCCATAAACAGTATCTGCGGGGATCAAGCCCCACTCACCCCATAGCCAACATGCTCCGCAGCAAGATAATGGACGGGGGCCCCTACAAGTTCACCGAGTTGCTGCGGCAAGTGAAACTACAGGAGGCTCATGTTATGCTACACTCCACCGCTACACCTAAGAGCTCCTCTGCCTCCAAAGGAAAGGGCTCTACGGAAAAGAAGGAAGAGTCTACTGCCTTGTCCAAAGGGTACAAACCACGACCCCCCGACCGACCACCTTCCCCATCCACGAGTCGCCCGGAAAGCCGCCCAGTGGTATGCTATAACTGCGGCAAGAAGGGCCACGTAATCCGTAATTGCCCAGAAAAGGAAGTTCACCCTGAGGAACACCCTTCCGATAGAGGAAAATCAGCCCGATCTATGGTCTGCAGTGTACCAATGGCAGAAGCTGACCTCGAACTCACGCATTCTGGAACTGGAACCCCGGATGCCCCTTCTGACGCCGGCCCCAGTGATGACGCCCCATCCGGTGAAGCTTGCAGTCAAGTGGTCCCTGCGGCCATCGTGCCCGTGGTACTAGAAGGGATATACGCCTCGGCCCTATTGGACACAGGGTCACAAGTAACCATAATATATCGCAGGTTTTATGATCAGCACCTTCAACACTGCCCACTAAGGCCGGCCGAACATATGAAGGTTAGGGGGTTAAGTAATGAAGACTACCCCATCGATGGGATTGTAAAGGTCCAACTGGACATACTCCAACTGAACACCGGCAAGAAGCACCCCATGCAGGTAGCGGCCATGGTATGCCCGGAGCCCCAAGACCATTGCAAGTACCCAATCATCTTGGGAACCAATGCAGACATAGTGCAAGCTATAATCCGAGCCTACTTGAGAGAGACCAACGAGTTGCCGCTGGCCGATTCGCTCCTAGACCCCATCTTACGAGAAGAATGCCACCGGGTGTATGCATTGGAGCGTCATGGGGACCTCTACAATCGTCAACGAGGACTGACGACCATATTACCAGGGGGAGTGCAAAAGATGGCCGTCTGGTGTTGTTATCCCGACCGAGACCAGAACGACCAACTGTTCTCGCTGGAGAGTGAGCCTGAAGAAGAAGAGGTTCAGCGAGGGTATAGAATACTACCCGAAGTGAGGGATTGGACGGCTAAGATCCCTATTCGAACCCACGTATATGTGCAGAATCTCTCCCCCTTTCCGATGGAGTTTGATGTCGACCAGAAGTTGGGATGCATATATCCGGTCAGCCCGGTGGGAGCCACACCTCAGGTGAAGGCGGCGGCCGCGCACGAGCGGATAGTCGATCTGGACTTCAACTTCGGCGAATCGACCCTGTCCACAGAGTGGAAAAAACGGTTGACCACCCAGCTGATGCAACGACGACATGTGTTCTCCACGAGCGAGATGGATGTGGGGTGCAGCCGCAGTGCCCAACATACCATTCGGATGAGTGATGCCACCCCGTTCCGGGAACGTTCTCGTCGCCTTGCCCCTCGGGATGTGGACGATGTGAGGAACGCCATCCAAGACATGGAAACCGCTGGGATTGTGACAGAATCACGAGGACCTTACGCGTCGCCCATAGTGGTGGTGCGGAAAAAGAACGGGTCCGTACGACTGTGTATCGACTATCGGACACTGAACAACCGCACGATCCCGGATCAATACAACCTTCCGCGCATTGAAGAGATCCTGAATGCGCTGAATGGGAGTCACTGGTTTAGCGTGCTGGACCTCCGATCAGGGTACTATCAGGTGCCCATGACGGCGGAAGACCAGGAGAAAACGGCTTTCGTCTGCCCCCTGGGATTCTATCAATTCACCCGTATGCCCCAAGGTATATGTGGGGCGCCTGCTACGTTCCAAAGGTTGATGGAAAAGACAATCGGGGACATGATTCCCCGGGAGTGCCTGGTGTACCTGGACGACATCATCGTCTTCGGAAGGACTCTGGAAGAGCACGAAGAGCGGTTATTTAAGGTGATCGATCGTCTGGGAAACGAAGGGTTGAAATTGTCCCTAGACAAGTGCCGATTTTGCCATACCTCGGTGACCTACGTGGGGCACATCGTGTCCGCCAAAGGGATCGCCACCGACCCTGCCAAGGTAGAGGCCGTGGTGAACTGGCCTCGCCCAGAGAACGTCACAGAGCTGCGATCCTTCCTGGGGTTCTGTGGGTATTATCGCCGCTTCGTGGAAGGGTACTCGAGCAAGGCTAAACCCTTGAACAATCTGTTGAAGATATACCCTTCCGAGACCGGGAAGAAGGCTGTACCAGCCCGCCAACCGTTTGGTGACAAATGGACCTCTGAGTGTGAGCAGGCCTTCCTGAAGCTGAAGAAGTGTCTGACCGAAGCGCCTGTACTTGCTTATGCGGATCCCGAACAGCCTTACGTCCTGCATGTGGATGCTAGTCTAAATGGACTAGGCGCCGTCCTGCACCAGAAGCACCCGGAGGGCCTGCGGCCGGTAGCTTACATCAGCCGAAGCTTGACACCCAGTGAGCAGAGATACCCCGTCCACAAGTTGGAGTTTCTGGCTCTCAAGTGGGCGATCACCGAGAAGCTCCACGATTACTTGTACGGTGTCACCTTCGAGGTAAGGACGGATAACAACCCCCTCACGTACATCAATACGTCGGCCAAACTAGATGCAGCAGGCCACCGATGGCAGGCCGCCCTCAGTAACTACAGCTTCTCCTTGAAGTATAAGCCGGGGCCATTGAATATTGGGGCGGACGCCCTCTCCCGAAGACCAGGACTACTCGCTACCCCCGATGATGAGGAATGGGAAGAACTTCCCGGCCCCGGAGTGCGGGCTATGTGTAAAACTGCAGCCATAGTTAATGACCAAGTGGCCTTCTCCGAGTTACGAGTGATCGACTCTTTGGGATGCCAGTCGCAGGCTGTCCCCGCCGCCTACTGCGACCCAAAAGGGATGCACCTCACGCACGACAAGGTGTTCCGGTGGAAAGATCTGGTAGACTACCAAATTCGAGATCCGGTCACTAGCATCATCCGGCACGCCGTTGAAAAAAGGAACCCAGCCCTTCTGAAACGTGCGCCCAATGACTTGGTGGCCTTACTCATGCGAGAATGGGACAAATTTGAAGTGGACAACTGCTTGCTCTATCGGGTGGTGCAATATCATAATCACCCGGATAGGAGACAACTAGTCCTACCCAAGAACTTACAATACCTGGTGTTGAAGTCCCTACACGATGAACACGGGCACTTAGGCGTAGAGAAGACTTTTGGGCTAGTCCGAGACCGGTTCTTCTGGCCCAAGATGAGGGAAGCGGTGGAACAACACTGCCGCCGTTGTTCCCGGTGCATTCAACGCAAGACGTTGCCTACCAGAGCAGCTCCCATGGCCCATCTTAAGAGTTCTGGTCCGATGGACTTGGTGTGTATGGACTTTGTATGTATCGAACCTGATAGCCGAGGCATCGGTAACGTGCTGGTCATCACGGACCATTACACCCGATATGCACAGGCCTTCCCCACAAAAGACCAGAAGGCTATCACGGTCGCGAAAGTTCTATGGGAAAAGTTCTTCGTGCATTACGGTCTTCCAAACCGACTTCACTCCGACCAAGGGCGAGATTTTGAGAGTACTCTGATCCGAGAATTACTTAAAATGCTGAACGTCGCCAAGTCCCGGACGACTCCGTACCACCCCGAAGGAGATGCTTTGCCTGAACGATTCAACAGGACCCTGTTGGACATGCTTGGAACTCTGAAGGGAACGCAGAAAGCAGAATGGAGTCGTCACGTAGAAACGTTGGTACACGCGTACAACTGTACTCGCCATGAGTCCACTGGGTTCTCCCCGTACTTCCTCATGTTTGGGCGGGAGGCAAGACTCCCCGTAGATGTGCGTCTTCGAGTCTCAACGGATGGGATACACAATGCTACCCATTTCCAGTATGTGCAAAGGCTAAAGGACAGTTTGCAGCAAGCTTACCAACAGGCTGAGAAGTCTACAGCTAAACTGAATGCTGGCAATAAGAGACGATACGACAATAAAGTCAAATATCGAGAGTTACGTCCGGGGGACGCTGTGTTACTTCGTAATTTGGGAGTCCCCGGAAAACATAAACTGGCAGACCGATGGAGAGATGGCGTATATGAGGTAGAGTCACAGATGCCCGGCCTCCCGGTCTATCGCATCAAAGACACAGACGGCCGGGTAAAGGTGTGGCATCGTAATCACCTTCTCCCTATTCCCCAAGTGGGAGGCGAAGAAGAAGAAATACAGGCCACACCGCTCAACGGTGAGTCCGATCAATCAGAGGTGGGTCAAGAGACTGTAAATAACGAGACCCACTCTGAAACTCCTGAAGACCCTATGGAGGGACCCTCTCAAAGGGACTATTCCACAGAAGGGGCATCTCCCGGAGGAGCTACGGGTAAAGGGCCCCGTAGGCCAACGCCTACTAAGGTGGCACCAACAGGCCAGCCTTTGGATCCACAGAGCCCGTGCTTTGTGCCTAACAGAGACTGTTCAGAGACATTTCTCCCCTCAAGGGACGAGGCTGAGCCTCAGGACTGTACTTATTACTCCCCAGAGGGAGTTGCTGAAGAAGAACTCCGTAGGAGCCAAAGGGCCAGGTACCCTCCAACTCGGGTAACCTATGATCAAATGGGGGCACCCCAGTATGAGGCTCAGCAGTGGTCTCGGAGCAAAATCCAATCCGTGATTGTGATGCTCACAGAATTGTGTAACCTTGTTTAAAGTTGATGCAATGTGCTAAGTTGTATTCGTACCAGATGCATTTTTATTATATAACGGTTGTGTATAGTAGTAAGTTATGTGGTCCAAGCGGGGACGTTGGAGTTTCACCAGGGGGAGGATGTAGCCAGGTCCCCCTCGCGCACTCGCCCCCTCCCTTGTCCCCCCCCCTCGCGCACTCGCCTCCTCCTTCACCGTTGCGAGCGCGCGGTGTTGCTGTGCGGCCGGTTGCTAGGGAAGCGGGTCGGGCGGTTGCCGGGGACGCGATCGGGCCGTCGCTAAGGCCGCGATCGCGTTGCCACCGGCCCGGCGGCTAGCGGAGCAGGGCGCCGCCATGACAGTTAGCTCGCGCATGCGCAGGATGCCAGCTAGCGCGGGAGGCCCCTGATAGCTCGCGCATGCGCGAGGATAGACGGCCAGCCCCCAGGGTGCATAGGGGCAGAGACACCTGACGCCAGGGAGCCAATAGGGCTGAGGGATTTGCCCGGGAAAGGAGAGATATTTTTCGCGGGGTTTTGCAGTGACACGGGCAGTCAGGATCCGGACCAGCTAGGGGTAAGAGGTGGATGCAGGGGTCAGTGACCCTCTGCATTAGGCCAGCAGCCCCCAGTTAGGTCCTGAGCCACTTAATAGCTTGTGGAGTATAGGGACAGGCCCTAGATAGGGACACTGACCCATTTATTGGTAGCTTAGTCAGGGACACAGTGCTAAAGCCGTGCGGCCCTGCGAGGTGGGTTCTGGGCTCAGAACACTATCAAAGACCCTGGGACTAAGGTGATATTATCCACGCTGGAATTCACCCAACGCGGTGTGGAGGACAACGTCGGATCGGGCGGAACTCCGGTGATATCGCGGTACCCGTGGCTGGAGCCCGGGCAGGTAACCTGCAACTCACGTGCACCAACCAGGCCTATCACCAGACATAGTGGCTGCGCAGTCACACATACATATGCAGACATTGGTATATGATTTTGGGAGTGCAAGACATTTGGGTGGGGGCTACTGGACACAGGGTGGGGTCACTCTGCGGGAGGTTAGCGTCCGCCGTGACGCCTAGAGGTGGTAGCGTCCGCCGTGACGCCTAGAGGTGGTAGCGTCCGCCGTGACGCCTAGAGGTGGTAGCGTCCGCCGTGACGCCTAGAGGTGGTAGCGTCCGCCGTGACGCCTAGAGTGGTTAGCGTCCGCCGTGGCGCATGTGTTGAGATGTAATGTGATAAGTTGCTGCATGTAGTAAAGTTAATAGTTATATAGAGCTGTCTGTGTGGTCATTGTGTATTGTCCTGCGAGGAACTACTTCCCCTCTGGTGGGAGCCATCGCAGGTGGAGGCGCTGCATCATTAGTATTGTAATACATTGCCCCAGGTTCCCTTAGCGGAGGCTCAGCCTTCTGTGAGCCAACAGGTATTGCACCACGCACCCCCCTTGGTAACATTGCATGTTCCCTCCACGCACGCGGTATATGCGATTGGGTGGGGTGATATGACCGTTACAGTACGATAGCGGTGTGTACTCGCTAGTGTCTCCCTATAGTTATGCCTAAGGCGGGATCAGCGCCTGTTGACCGGTGTTGGTGCACTTGACGTATCTACTACCTTCCGGTCACGGCGGTGACCGGTAATACTTGGAAAAGGATCAGCCGAATCCTTGCTTGTCTGGGATGTCCGCAGTGCAGCTGTCTGGTCCCAAGCAGCTCACCAGCAAACCTGCTCCGCACGCTTGTCCCTAACTGTGTACACAGTAAGGTGACTGATCGCTAGCACTATGGCCGTCCCTGCAGCACAGCAGCACACTGTGACTCAGGGGTTTCTCCTAAGGGCCTGCGGGGTAAAGCTAGCCTATGCAGGCGGGTCACGGACCCCCTGCACGCATACACCCTCCTCCGTTACCTTCCAGATCCCCTCTGACTAGCCTCTCCCCCACGCTTCCCTTTCCTCCTCCCGTAATTCTAGCCTTCCGATTGGCTCCTCAAGTCAGGTGACTGCCCAGGAGCTCATGGGAGTTGTAGTTCCTCAGCGGAGCTTCTCTGCCTTGAGCTGCACAGACTCACAGCTATTGCATCAGCGCAGACCTCCACATGACTCTCCTGAACAGTCAAAACACCAACTGAACACACATATGAGGTTCCTACCACATCCCTACACATACATCTATTATTTGGTGCCTGCGGCACAGGGAGATAACGTGACTTGCTCAAGGTCACAAGGTATGGGGGGGGGGATTGAGTGAGTGTGTGTGTGGGGGGGGATTGAGTGTGTTTGTGTGTGGGGGGGTGTGTGTTTGTGTGTGGGGGGGTGTGTGTTTGTGTGTGGGGGGGATTGTGTGTGTTGGGGGGGGAGATTGAGTGTGTGGGGGGGATTTTGTGTGTGTGTGGGGGGGGGATTGTGTGTGTGTGGGTGGGGGATTGAGTGTGTGTGTGGGGGATTGAGTGTGTGTGTGGGGGGGGGGTTGAGTGTGTGTGTGTGGGGGGGGGGTTGAGTGTGTGTGGGGGGGGTTGAGTGTGTGTGTGGGGGGGGGGGGGTTGAGTGTGTGTGTGGGGGGGGTTGAGTGTGTGTGTGGGGGGTGGGTTGAGTGTGTGTGGGGGGGGATTGTGTGTGTGTGGGGGGATTGAGTGTGTGTGTGTGTGTGTGTGGGGGGGATTGAGTGTGTGTGTGGGGGGGGGGATTGAGTGTGTGTGTGTGTGGGGGGGTTGAGTGTGTGTGGGGGGGATTGAGTGTGTGGGGGGGGGATTGAGTGTGGGGGCGGGGATTGAGTGTGTATGTGTGTGGGGGGGATTGTGTGTGTGTGTGTGGGGGGGGGATTGAGTGTGATTGGGGGGATTGAGTGTGTGCGTGGGGGGATTGAGTGTGTGTGTGTGTGTGTGTGGGGGGGGAATTTAGAGTGTGTGTGTGTGGGGGGGGATTGTGTGTATGGGGGGGGATTGAGTGTGTTTGTGTGTGTGGGGGGGGGTGTGTTTGTGTGTGGGGGGATTGAGTGTGTGTGTGTGTGTGTGTGTGGGGATTGTGTGTGGGGATTGTGTGTGTGTGTGTGGGGGGGGGGGGAGTGTTTGTGTGTGTGTGTGTGGGGGGGGATTGTGTGTGTGTGTATGTGGTGTGTATGTGGTGATTGATTGAGAGAGAGAGTGTGTGTTGTATTGCAGTGGTGCGCAAACTGGTGGGGGGCAATAAGGCGCAAGATTTAGGGGGGCGCAGGCGACGTGCGGCGAAATCTGGGTGCGCGGGCCGGCAGACGCTTTGCGCGGGAGGACGAAAAAGCTGTACGCGATGGGCGGCCAATAAGATGTGCACGGGCGGGCAGCCGAAGATGTGTGCGGGTGGCTGAACAAGATAGTGCAGGTGGCGGCCTCGTGATGGTGTGTGCGCACGCGCAGGGGCTTCGGGGGTACGGGGAGGAGCACGCCCGAGCACGGTGAAGTCAAACGCCCCTCCCGGTGTCTGCCCTGCAATAGCGCTGTGTTCCTGCTCTCCTCCGCTGGCAACCTGCTTCGCTGCGATCCTCTGCGAGGGAAAGGGTCGGCTGCCACTGTATCAATCACACTATGAATGTACAGAAATAATAAAAAAAAAGTGAAAACATTGAAAACGGAAAAAAAAAAATAATAATAATGTAGGTAGGAGTGTGGATGACAATGGGGATAGCAAGCCAAAGAGCAGGGAGGGGAAGGTAGAAACAAAAAGGGGGGGAGAGGGAAGGGAGGTAGCAAAGAGGTGGATGAATGCCCCCCAAAAGTATTGCCTTTGTGCACGTACGCTCTCCCAAGCTCGGCGCTTGGGGAGACAAACAAAATTGACTTTGAAGTGCGCTCAGCAGAAGTCAATGCACACACACAGCCACACACAGCCACACACAGCCACATACAGCCACACACAGCCACACACAAATAGCCCCGATCCACGTTTGCAAAATGATGCAGGACACCCTGCGCTCAGGCTTGGAGAGTTGGTGATGTCACCGCTCTCAGCGGCAGCGTGGACGCAGCCTAATTTTGCAAGCGCGAGCTGTTGAAATATGTAAGTATTTATAGACATATTTGGATTTATATTGTATACCGTTTAATAAAGGTTTTTTTTTTTTTTTCATGTGATTTTGATTACGTCAGGCAGGGGGGGCCCGAGAAATTTCATGGATGAAAAGGGGGGCTCGGCATAAAAAGTTTGCTCACCCCTGCACTAAGCTGCGCTTTCAGCTCATAGACCTCACATTATAAACGTGTAATTATAGTCTCACCTTAATGTAGTGTAAAAGAAAATGATGTACAGATTTGGTCGCATCTATTAACGCAGGTTAACGGTGGCAGAACGTTAACGCAGCTCTATTTAAACAAATGGCACAGCGCTATATTTCTTAAATGGGTGCAATTTATTGCATTATTTGTGTAATCTTATCAGGTGGTACAGGCATACCCCGCATTCACGTACACAATGGGACCGGAGCATGTATGTAAAGTGAAAATGTACTTAAAGTGAAGCACTCCCTTTTCCCCACTTATCGATGCATGTACTGTACTGCAATCCTCATATACGAGCATAACTGGTGTAAATAACACATGTGTAGCAGTCTCTATAGTCTCCCCGCTTGCGCACAGCTTTGGTACAGGTAGGGAGCCGGTATTGCTGTTCAGGACGTGCTGACAGGCGCATGCGCGAGCTGCCGTTTGCCTATTGGGTGATATGTCCTTACTCGCGAGTGTCCTTAAACCGGGGTATGCCTGTACACTTGTACAGGAAATCCTAAAGTTGATGTCCCTGGGGCAGGTGAGGGATTTTCACCCATTCAGTCCTGGAGGGTCCTGCGCCCCCCTCCTGCATTTCCTAATCATGTGTTCGCTCCTTAGGCCTCGGATATTTTATTTATTTATAAAATGTTTTACCAGGAAGGAAGCAATACTTGAAAATGAGAGGTAACTCTCAATGTATGTCCTGGGCACAGAGTTATGATGACAGATACATGGTTACAAATCCATAGTTACATTAAGTGAACATGGTATACATTATATACAAGACATTGCATGCACAGTTAGAGATAATATATATATTATAGGCACATGTAACCGTTACAGACCAGATTAAAATGTGAGACAGCTTTAGTTTTGAAAGCACTTAGACTGGTGGCATCTGCAAGAGTCTCTGGTAGGTTGTTCCAGTTTTGGGGTGCATGGTAAGGCCGTGATTATACCCGAAGAGGCGGAGCGCAGAACGTTGTGCGCCACCAAAACAAATAAAAGTTTTCCTATGAGCGCACACTAAGAATGGGTGACCAACGAGGCGGCCAAGTGCGCAAATTTTCGAACAGATCCAAGAATTTTATTTTCTGAAGCGATGGCAGCGTCATGTGAGCGGTTCAGCCAATGAGAGTGAACCACTCACGTGACATCATGGCCTCGCCTCCCGATGCCTCCTGCCTGCAGTGCAAGTTTCGGGCAGCGCATCGCATTGAGGTAGCGCGCGTGTCACGCCGCCGGTGGTATAATGAAGGCCTATGAGGAGGAACGGACGGATACTTTGTTGAACCTTAGGACCATGAGCAGTCTGTTGGAGTCTGATCTCAGATGATAAGTGCTGACGTGGTAGGGGTGAGGAGCTTGTTCAGATAGGTGGGTAGCTTGCCGAGAAAGTATTTGAAGGCAAGACAGGAAAGATGAACTTTGCGCCTAGACTCTAGTGATGACCAATCTAGTTCTTTGAGCATTTCGCAGTGATGTGTGTTGTCGTTGCATTGGAGGACAAAGCGACATTGAATTGTAGAGGGTATCAAGGTTGCTAAGGTGGGTTTGGGGTGCTGTGCCATGTACTACAGTATGTCCCCATAGTCGATAATTTGCATTGGCTTCTGCTGTGTGATATAGTGCGTGTGCGACAGAGCACATAGCGTTGTGCGCGCCTGTCGCCTGAGCGATCTGTGGACTTTAGATCGCTCGTGACGGGGAGGCGTGGCCGTGACATCACTAGGCCTTCCCTAATGTCTCTCACGGGAGACCAGGAGATTTTACAATTATTTGTACCGGGATCATTCGCTAGGCAAACAAGGTGGTAAGAACAAAATGCAGTTTATTCGGGTAAACCCGCGTACAACACAATGAATACACAAAATACAGCTAAAAGCACACTTGCTGGGGGTGAAATCTAGGCTCTACTAGGTGCAGGGCGAATGCTTCGGTACGCTTAACCTGACCGGGATATACACCCGGGCTTTCTGGTCCTCTTTTTGGCTTCAGTTCCTAGCCGCGACCGCTACGTACCAAATGAGAACTTGAACTTCACGTCTGACTTAGTCTCTGCAGGGCAGACTTTTCCAAGCTTCAAAACGAAGCCGGTTGCTCTGGTATTCGTGACAGCAACTTTGAAAAGTCCGCCCTAGCTTCATCGACACAAGTCACTAGATCGTCTGGTTCTCTGACTGGGGTTTTCTCCTTACATACCCTCCACTGTTCTATGTTCAGCATGGAGGAAGGAGCGACCAATTGGAGCATGGGAAACCCTGCCGCCAACCGATAAGAATAGGGGCTCGTCCTTTGACTGACGCCAGAGGAGGGGACGGGCTAAGCCGGCTTGGGATGACCCGTGGGCGGGACATACGGATTGACCAATGGGAAAACGCGCCGACATTTTGCTGCTTCCCCTAGTCAACCCATTGTCACCTACTGGGCAGACTCCACTGAGTCTGGCAGATCAGAGTGTCCTCCCCGCAGGGGGTCTCTGTTCTCCGGACCCAGTACTAAGCCCTGCCCTGGCCACTTCACACCCCGACACCTCTCAACATCCCTTCTCCTCTCCGATGTCTATGCAGACTTCCCGGCACCTATATGGATGCCTGAGCTGGCTGAATAGACATTTATAGTAAAAGCACATGTAACGGTATTTCTGGCCCGGCCTGACTCACCCAATCTCACATTGGCCCCTGTGGTCTAACCGGTCCCCATTACAGTGTGATAGTGTCTGGTGGTGCACCTGTTGGCAACAGGACTCCTGAGTCTCCCGCATGATGGTGTGTGGGGAGGACCCGTCCAGACAGGCAGCTGAGGTAGTGTGCGGAGTCCTACCTAGTTCCAGTGCAGCGCCTCCACCTCATCAGGGTCCCTTCGGTCACTTGAGGATGGTCCTGACGAGGAACTCCTCTGTGGTGCTCCTCTCTGTACATTCACTCCACACATGTACACGAGAGGGTTTGTGATTAAGAGCATCTTTATTGGTTGAGGTGGGCTAACTGCCCCTCGCAGTAGTTTCTCTAGCCACTCATTGTCCCTCAGTGCTTCCCTTTGAAAGGTGTAATTCTCCTTTAATAGGGATTCCCAATCCCAGCCGGGATGTCTTTACCCTGTGCCAGGTCCCTGGACACAGTCTTCCTGTTCAGCTACTATAACATAACTCTCGCAGACTATTCAGAACTCCTACAGAACTCAGGACTCAGATAGAACTAACTATTAGACACAGTGCTGTGCCTTATGTACACTCTGGAAGCTGACACACCTCTGACATCACTAACCATGGAATCAGAGCATGTGACCACTCCCATCCATACACAGGGCACCCCACCAGGGTGTGAGGGCAAACCTCCATAATTACTGCTGGCATGCCCACAACTTACCAGGCCTTACTGTCAGCAGGAGAGATGACTGTAGCCATTTTAAATGACCGCTACATTCTCCCCCTGGTGAATCCCATCGTCCTCGCTGGGACCTAAATTTAAATGCCTTCTTCCAGGAAGCACTGTAACACATAACACATAATTGTTAACCTCACAGATTGTCCATTATACAAAAAAAAATGACCACAGTGACATCTCGCCAAGCCCGCCCCGACCAGCAGCCACGAGCCCGCAAAATGCCTTAGTACCCCCTAATAATAGTGGCTCGGGTCAGGTTTCATCTCGATGGTTTCCCTAAGCCACCTTTCCCTGTTCTCTTCTATCTCCTCCATGAGGGGTTCAGGGACATAAGGGTACTCCAACCCGTGGGAAGACTTGTATCGAGCCATTATTGCCCGTTCCGCTCTACTGATCCTAATTAGGTCAGCCCTACCTGCCCTCCCAGGTAGCACCCATGACAGGGGTTCGTCAGGATCCACAGGGTCTGACAGTGTATCGGGACCCATGGGCTCTATCTCCCTGTGCTCAATCTTATACCACCGTTCCTGCAGCTCTCTGTCTCGCTGTTCAGGGGTGAATTCTCCCTTGGCCCACCAAAAGTCAACTACATCCTCCCTTCTAATAAGGAATCGCGTACGATCCATCCAGGCCGCATAACCTTCAAAGAGGGGGGCCCACCAACGGTGTTCCTTGAACCTATGTGAATCCCCTGAGTCACTCTCTTCCGCATCCCCCCATGAGAATACCCCCGATGTCCGTGCTGACCGTGGTACGGACCACCGTGATGATCCCAGGGCCTTGTCCTCTGTTTTATTGGTCACAGGAGGCAACCACCGGCCTACCGCGGCCTTGCCTAATTCTCCCCCTCCACGAGAAATGCCCTCCGTAGCGCAACTGCGCTGTCGTTCACCAGTCCTTCTCTCCTCCCCCCCAAAGGTATGTCCACAAGTTCCAGACTAGGCGGGGACCCCGGGGAACATGTGATGGGGGCAAGGGTTTTACCTAGGGCGTGGGGTTGGGCGTAGGGGCAAGATGGGATACGCCACGGGACTACGACCCGTTCCCGGCTGTCCATGGACTGCTCCAAGGAGGATAGCTCACCCTCATCCGTCTGCGGGTCTCCCATCCAGCTCTTGGGCCCTTGAGGTGATCGGGGACATTCACCCGATCGCCGAAGCGTTGCTGCATCTTTCCCGTCTATTCCGCCGTCGCCACCGGAAATGATGTCCTCACCGAAACCGGAAGCGCCGCCATCTTGGGTGGGACCCCCATGCGGGATCTCTTCCTCGATGACGACATCCGGAAGCTCCGCCGTCGTCTCCACCGGAAGTGGTATCTCCTCCGCACGTGCGTCTTGGGCCTGGCACGGCCTTGTTTCCGCTACACCGTCTACCGGAGCAAGGTAAGTGAGTGGCTTTCTCTTACCATTCCGCAGGGGTGTAGGCGTCTCTCGCCCGTCGCCACCATGTCCTGAGGCGGAGGGACTCCGTCTCTCGGCTCGCCGATCTGCGGGGGACGCCCTGCTTTCCAGGCTGCTACTCACACTACGGGGTGTCGTCCTCCCCGGTTCTGTCCTGGGCCTCGATTTCACCTCCGCTAGCTCGCGGAGATCCTCATCCGAGTATTCTGCCTTCCCCGACTTAGGGGTCACCGATCGGGGCGATAGTCTTTTCTCAGTGCGGTCGGGGAGTGACCCGACCGTCTCGGTTGCTGCTGACCCAGCCGATTTAATCGACTCCAGTCCCCTTTCTCCGGGACTTGCACGATTGATCCACAGTGCACCAGGGGACTCGGCGGAGCGCCTAGCCGTATCCCCCGGGGGGTCAGCAGATTGGATCGGAATGAACGTCGGCATTGGCCATAAGTATAGTGTCCCGCATTGTGGGCAGCGTGCCGCCGTGTTAACAATGCCTTCGGGCAGCCCGCATTGTAGGCAGAGCCCGACCACCGTCTCGGTGTTAGCCACCCTGACTACTAGTACCCCGCCGGGTACCGAGTAGGGCTGGGTGGATACCATAGTTCCCACAGTGGAGGAGCAGGCCATTCTTTTGGTAGGGACCACTTTCAGTATGGGTCTCTCCAGGTCAGTGGTTCCTCGCAACTGACCGGTAGAAGCTTCTGGGCCAGCCACTTCCTGCTTCGGCTCCTCCTTCCGCTGGCATAGCTGGAACCCGCCCCCAGGGGTTGCAATTATGGGCGGATCCCACAGGGGAATAGCATGCCCCTTAATTAAGGCCGCGCCTTTCTCAGTCCTGGTGGGCGCAGTCTGCGTTTTCGCGCCAATTTCCTCATCAGAGTGGGATTCTTGGGCCGCGGCTAGTTCCCGCCTTCTCCTGGCAGCTGCTTTTCGTGCAAAATATCCCTCCTTTTTGCACGTTACCTCCGCGGCCGGAACTACTTCTTGTAGTGGCGCCGTCTGGATATCAGTCCCTGGGCCCAGTGGGTGCATTCCCACAGGCCATAATTGAAAGTCACTCCCCCTGGTGGAAATCAGGGGAGGGTCCCATAGACTAAGCGGTTGACTCAGCACAGGGGCCGAGTGAGTCACTGTCCATGAAGGCGCAGTCGTAGCTTTCGCGCCATACCCCCCATCAGGGCGGGGCTCTGCTGTTCGCGCCATTCCCGGCCAGCTTTTTGCAAGTTCTGTATCAGCCATTTTCTCTGCGACTGGCCCATGCGGTCTCACTAGCAAGCGGGAACCGCCATTTTGGGTGGCTTTTAAGCCCGAAATGTCAGTTTGTTTGCTCTTCTCGCTGGGTTCCCCCCCAGTTATCACAATGTCCTCACACTCTTCAAGGGTGGCCCCTCGGTGTCCCAGACAGGACAAAAACGGGGCAGCCACAGCCTTCGCTCCACTCCAGAGCAGATTAGTTAGAGACAGCTCAGCGACAGTTTGCTCTTCAGTGGGGCGCACGCCATGGGTGCCTTCCCCATCAGCCTCTGGTCGCCATTTTGGGCTCTCCGCACAACGCGGATCCTCCATTCCTTGGATTGTCACGCTCTCGTACCAATTATCATACATGGGGCTCCGCTCTGCGGGGCAGCCACCACACCAGTACAATAAAGATTGCTCAGATGCACCACCACATGTGTACCTGATCTAGGCTGGACTCATGTTGCACTACCTCAGGCTAGGCTCACTCTCTCAGTGTCTGCTGTAACTCCTTCCTCCCAGTCTGTGCTCCCTATGGTAAGTGTCTGGAATGGGCTAGAGTACTCTGGCTCTGCCATGCAGTACTTGGGGCGTCTACCTCTCTTGGTCAGCCTAGCGCAGACCCTCTCCAGGATTCCTGACCACGTTAACAGGCTATCCCTTCTGGCGTCCTACCAACTAGCACTACCTCAAAGTGACTCGGTCAGCTATAGCCCGGCTCCAGACCCCTCACTCCTTTCAGGCCCCTAGGTCGTCCCTGCGAACTGACAATACCCTGTCAGCCCCTGACCACCCCTAGGTCCGTCCCTACGCAGCACAGAGTGGCAGCAGACGCTCTCCCTGTTTCCCAGTGTGCCTAGCTAGAGCCTGTCCTGTTGACAGATCTGATCTCAGCAGCTCGCCTCCAAATGTAACGGTATTTCTGGCCCGGCCTGACCCACCCAATCTCACATTGGCCCCTGTGGTCTAACCGGTCCCCATTACAGTGTGATAGTGTCTGGTGGTGCACCTGTTGGCAACAGGACTCCTGAGTCTCCCGCATGATGGTGTGTGGGGAGGACCCATCCAGACAGGCAGCTGAGGTAGTGTGCGGAGTCCTACCTAGTTCCAGTGCAGCTAACTAGACGACGAGAATTCTACTGTCTTTTGTCTTGTCTAGTGTTTGTTGTGTCCCCCCAGGTGTACCCTCTTGTGTGCTCCCCCTTGTGTATTGCTGTAGGTGGTGAAGTGAGGTATTGCAGTTCGAGAAGAAGAGGAGGTCGGGATTGTGGTCCAGGTGCATCAATCAAGAACAGATATCGGCAGCAAAGTCATCTCATACTTTTAAATGAGTAAGGAACTCAGGCTAGTATCACATAACATTAAGGGGTTTAACAGCCCGGTTAAACGCAGAATCGCCTTCCGAGATTATAAGCGTAAAGGGGCAGAAATTCTGTTTCTGCAAGAAACACACTTCTCTCAAGACAACTACCCCAAATTCCTGGATAAGGACTACCCGACACACTTTTTGTCTTCCGCGAAAGTCAAAAAAAAAGGGGTGGCCATACTAATTCATAAAAGAATACCGTTCGTACCCGATAGGACTTTCAAAGATAAAGAGGGCAGATTCCTCATAGTAAGAGGTGCAATCCAAGGGTTCCCAATTACTCTAGCAACAATATATGCCCCTAATGAGACGGCCCCCGTTTTTTTCTCTACCTTCTTTGGGAAACTCAACAAAGTGGCCAGAGGTAATATCATTGTCGCTGGAGACTTGAACAGGGCACTACGGGAGGACCTTGACAGATGTTCATCCACTAATATTACACACAGATCTGACATACTAACAATTAAAAAAGGGTTACGTGACTGCCAACTACTCGACATCTGGAGGGAACAACACCAGAGACTGAGAGAATACACCTTCTACTCACACCCACATGACACATATAGCAGGATAGATTACTTCCTTGTATCCAACAGAATGGTCCCTGGGGTCTCTCGCACCGAGATCCATGATATTTCAATTGTCAGACCATGCATCTATAGAGCTGCGGTGCACACTAATCCCACTAGACAGACCTAGAGCGAACTGGAAACTAAACGAAATCTTGCTGAAAATCCCAGCCCTACAGGTGGAAATTGGGGAAAAGCTCACACAATACTTCGAGGAGAATGAGGGGAGTGTGGCTACGCACTCCAGACTGTGGGAGGCCCATAAGGCTACCCTCAGGGGGGTCATTATGAATCTGGCCGCTAAACGGAAAAGAGAACGGGAGGGAAAAATTTTGAAGCTAGAGGAACAGCTAGCAGAGCTTTCCTCCCTCCACAAAAAAATAAGAATGCCCACACGTTAACTCAAATACTAGCCACTAAAACTAGTCTTAACCTCCTCCTCTCCGCCCAGGCCGAGAAGGAATTGACCTGGTCCAAGCGGAAATTTTATGAAAAAGCTAAGAAGCCTGACACACTACTTGCCAATAAGCTAAAAAAACAAGCTTCCAAACTATCACATTCACGCAATTCGAAACCAAGATGGGGACCTTACCTCCATCCCAGCGAACATAGCAGGGGAATTCAAAAAGTATTACGAAATATTATACAATGGAGATAAGGTAACCCATAATCCGAAAACAAAGGAGGATTTACGGACCTTCTTAATAGAGGCACATTTACCCATTTTGAAGAGATGCGAAAGGGAGGCACTCCAGTCGGACTTCACGATGGAGGAACTCTCTGGGGTCATCAAAGCACTAAAACCGGCTAAAGCCCCAGGGCCAGATGGCTTTTCGAACTTATATTACAATAAATATTTAAAAATTCTAGCCCCCCACATGTTAAAGTTATTCAATGAAATCTTAGCAGGGGCCTCATTCCCAGCACAAATGCTCCAAGCCTCAATATCGGTGATCCATAAACCCGGAAAGGACCCGGCAGACTGTAAGAGCTACCGGCCCATTTCACTGATTAACTTGGACCTCAAAATATACTCTAAACTTATAGCCAACAGGGTGGGTAGTGTTCTTCCCGGGTTAATTCACACGGATCAAGTAGGGTTTATCGGAGGTAGACAAGCGGCAGATAACACCAGGAGAATTATTGACCTAATTGATCTGGCCCAAAAAGAAAAAATTCACTCCATGGTGTTAAGTCTGGACGCTGAAAAAGCCTTCGATAGAATAGATTGGCCCTACCTATCGGAAACACTGAGAGCATTTGGCTTTGAGGGACGCCTCCTGCAGGCCATCCTGGCGTTGTATAAAAACCCAACAGCAAGAGTGAGATATCAAGGTTTCCCCTCAGAACAGTTTGAAATCAAAAGCGGAACACGTCAAGGATGCCCGCTGTCGCCACTACTGTTCGCCTTATGTATAGAGCCTTTGGCGGCACACATCAGAAATAACCCAGATATCTCTGGTATCCCTGTGGGAGACCAAATGCACAAAGCCGCTCTATATGCGGACGATGTCATTCTCACAATAGCCAAATCTCTCACATCTCTCCCAAATGTATTCAACATACTGGGCAAATTTAACCAAATTTCGGGATTTAAGATCAATCAGTCTAAATCAGAAGCCCTCAATATTAATCTACCAAAAGAAGTTGAAAAACTGATTGACCTCAATTTTCAGTTCAAATGGCAACCCTCCGCTATCAAATATTTAGGGGTTTATCTCACAAGGGAGTACAAAACTTTATATAAAGCAAATTTCCCCAAGATCATAAAGACGCTGGGGGAGGATCTCCGAACCTGGATGAAGGGGAGCATCTCATGGATTGGGAGGATACATAGCGTGAAAATGAATCTCCTCCCAAAGATGCTATATCTTTTCCAGAGTCTCCCTATCCCTTTGGTGCAGGCGGACATCCTCTCACTCCAGTAAAAAATTATAAAATTTATTTGGAACGGGAAAAACCCAAGAATTGCTAAAGGAATATTAAAACGTCCCATTCATCCTGCGGAGGGTGAGCGGTGCCTTGCTTGCAGGCCTACTATAAAGCAGCCCAATTAGGGCAGATTTTCCAATGGCACACAGACCCAAGCCTACGGAGATGGGTTGAGTTGGAGAAGAGATTCTGTGCACCAATTGAAATCCGAAATTTAATCTGGCTACCCAGAGAAGGGGTACGCAAGATGAACAATCCGCTGCAGACCATGGTCAATTCATTATAAGTTTGGGAGGCCACGAAATTCAAATGTAATTTGACTACCAAAACATCATTAATGACACCAATAGTGGGCAACCCAGACTTCGCTCCGGACCTGAATAGCAAAAATTTCTTGATATGGACTCAGAAGGGCTTCTCCCGTCTAAAAGATCTGGAGGGCATAACGACCATACAAACATTTGACCAAATTAAATCCTCTAAGAATATCCCAAACAAATTTTTTAGGTACCTCCAGATCAGAGATTTCTACAATAAAACGCCAATTCGACCGGCGCGAACAAATTTTGAGCAGCTGTGTTCCAGAGATACGGACACAAGGGGACTCACATCTAGAATGTACAGGGAAGTGATCTGCCAGAAGTCGCCCATTGACAATAGACTGAGTTACATGAGACACTGGGAATCAGACCTAGGAGAGACTTTAGAGGACGACGAATGGGACAGAATTATACAGGCGGCGGCGAAAAGCTCAATCTGCACCACATTAAAGGAGAACGCATATAAAGTCCTTATGAGGTGGTATTACACTCCGACGCGCTTAGCGAAATTTGTAAAAGGCTACTCCCCTCTCTGCCCTAAACAGTGTGGGGAAGCAGCTGACCTCCGACATATGTTGTGGTCTTGCACTAAGGGGGCCCCTATTTGGGAACAAATCAGAGATTGGATTCAGCGGATTCTCGATTTGGAGATCCCCCTGGACCCGTGGCTGTTCCTATTGGGCATGCGGATCCAGGGTCTGTCAAATGCGTCGCATAAATTAATCGCGCATTTTGCTACAGCCACAAGATGTGAGATCGCAGCATTATGGAAACAGCAGGAGATACCAATTATCCCTAAGATCAAAAACAGAATTTGGCATGTCTGCCGGATGGAACAATTAACGAGTTTAGTTAATGACTCCGGCACAAATGTTCTAAAGGTCTGGGATCCATGGTTGACCCAGGTAGACATCCCAGGAGTGGACGCCACCTCAATCTTGCACTAATTAAACTAGGTGCGTTCTCCTTTAAGGGCAGATTAGACAACACGACTCAGCGACGCACAGTTAGCAGACCTTCATGTAGTCATAGAATAGGGAAAAACAAATAAAAGAAAGAAACCTCAGAAGAACCTGTCCCAGTTAAAACCCTTAGCTATTGCCTAAAAGGTTGAACAAGAGATATCTAAAAAACTGCACCAGAGCCTGGCAACCTACCACCTCCCTCCCCCCCCCCTAACCTCTTTCCCTGTCCCCTTGTCAAGTTCGTCTGGTCTTGTTTGTAAAGTGTTAAGTGGATGTGTCTTCGAGGCGTCATTACATGTGTTTAACAAAACTGGAAATGTAATAATGGGCTGTGGAACATTGGCTGTATTTGTACTTTCCAATAAAAATTTAAAGTTGAAAAAAAAAAAAAACATTTTTTTATATTGCATTGAGTAATGGAAACCCAGGACAGTGTTGGTGCTAGCTAGATATAAACACTCCAGACATGTACCAATCTTTAAACCCTTGGGTATTTAATGTTGGTACAGATAAGAAGCATGGCTTACTCCAACCCGTTTACCCTGTGGTCAAAATATTAGTACAGCTCAACCCCGTTATAGCGCAATCTGCTATAGCGCGAATCCGCTTTTAATGCTGTCTGAGCGTGGCTCCCGATTTAAAAACATCTCCAAGGTTTTATTTTTATATAATATTCAATGCATTATTGCTAACAGACACACGCTGATACACATATATACACACACCCCTACACCATGCGGGAATTGAACCCATGATCTTTCATATGCTGGTGCAATTCTCTAGCTGCTACACCACAGTATTGGTGTGATGAATCTGACTCTATAAACAAACGTAACATCTACTGCACAGTGCAGTCCATGGGTGATCAGGGTTCAATTCCCGCATGTGTATTATATAAAATGTATTCACTGTTGGGCTGTCATTGATCAGAGAAGGGTCATGTGACCCTCCTGCGCTCAAAAGTCAGTCAAATTGAAAGCTTGGGAGAGCGTATGTAAGCACCTCGGAGCCTGATGAAGTGGAGAGAGCTGCAGATGCCGGGTAAGTCCTCGCAGAACCGTTCTTCCTGATTGCGCCGACCATTTCGCGATCCTGGTTATAACGTGCTCATTATGTGGACCAAGAGCACCGCGTTATAACGGGATTCAGCTGTATTAAGGGTTTCATATTTTTTTTTTTCATTTACAAACCTACTTTACATCCCTATCATTAAAAAAAAAAAATATATATATATATATATACACACACACACACACACACACACACACACACACACACACACACACACACACACACACACACACACACACACACACACACACACACAGTTAGGTCCGGAAATAATTGGACACTGACAGAATTTTCATAATTTTGGCTCTGTACGCCACCACAATGGATTTGAAATGAAACAACTGAGATGCAATAGAAGTGTAGACTTTCAGCTTTAATTCAAGGGGTTGAACAAAAATATCGTATGAAACGTTTAGGAATTGCAACCATTTTCATACACAGTCCCCTTATTTCAGGGGCTCAAATGTAATTGGACAAATTAACACAATCATAAATAAAATGTTAATTTTTAATACTTTGTCGAGAATCCTTTGCAGGCAATGACTGAAGTCTGGAACGCATGGACATCACCAAACGCTGGGTTTCCTCCTTTGTGATGCTTTGCCAGGCCTTTACTGCAGCTGTCTTCAGTTGTTGTTTGTTCGTGAGTCTTTCTGCATTAAGTTTTGTCTTCAGCAAGTGAAATGCATGCTCGATCGGGTTGAGATCAGGTGATTGACTCGGCCATTGCAGAATATTTCACTTCTTTGCCTTAAAAACATCCTGGGTTTCTTTCGCAGTATGTTTTGGGTCATTGTCCATCTGTAAAGTGAAGCGCCGTCCAATCAACTTCACTGAATTTGGCTGAATCTGAGCAGACAATATATCCCTATACACTTCAGAATTCATCCGGCTGCTTCTGTCTTCGTTCACATCATCAAAAACCACTAGTGACCCAGTGCCATTGTAAACCATGCATGCCCATGCCATCACTGCCTCCACCGTGTTTTTCAGATGATGTGGTACACAGCAACTCTCTTTTTTAGATGTCCTCATTACACAGACTAATGGGGAGTTACATACTGATCTTTTTAGAAAGGATACATACAGAAATGCCATTTTAAGGGCAGATAACCATCATCCTCCTTCTCTTATTGATGCATTACCTTTTTCACAGAAAGTCCGGGTCTGCAAAATCACGAGCAGGAAGGATAATATTGAACCAGCTATTGGAGAACTACGTAGTAGATTCCTGGCTAGGGGATATCCTCCTGCTGTGTTAGACCGGGCACTGGATAAAGAGGTAAGTGCTACCAAAAATAAGAAGGAGGACAGGCTTGTATTTACCACTACGTACAGTCATAAGCGAAGCAGAGGAAAAGACCTCCCAGCCCGACGCTACAAGCCTGGTAGACAGCGTGTATCACGCGCAGGCTGTATTAACCCCCAGCACATCGGAGACCAACCATGTAGGAATAAGCACTGTAGCTGTGATGAATCCTTGATCACATTGAACGGGAAAACACTGGACACGATGGGCCCTTGGTCCCTCTAAGGATTCATTTTGCTGGGGGTTAATACAGCATGCGCGTGATACACGCTATCTACCAGGATTGTAACATTGGGCTGGGAGGTCTTTTCCTCTGCTTCGCATATTGCTGGTTTGGCCACGGCTGCTCAGCCTGGAATTAAGACTTTCATTATTGACATTATAAGAAGAGGCTTATACCCCGTGAATATGTATGTAATCACTTAATTGGTGATTTGAGAACTGGAGTGCTATCGTTATTTTTTTTTCTAACCATTTATTTATTTATTTTTTGTGGCATCTATTTATTCACATTTTTTCTTTCTGTGGAACATTTTTTTTTATTTCTCTGGAGTGAGTATTCGTGCTATTCCTATCCTGTGTGTTTTTTATTATGGAAGATTATGTAGAAGTGGAGGATGAGGAAGGGGTTACTGATACCTATGCCTTTAACTGTGGAGACACTCACCGTCAGAGGAGGGCAGAGTCAGTTTTTGATGAAGGTGCTAATTTCATCTGTGAAGAGCCTGCTGACTTAATTACCCACTTCCTTACATTGGAAAAACTGTTATCACAGGACATTAGGTATTGGTGGGACATTACCACTCTTGAGAACTATGCTAGAGTTAAAAGGATTCCGTGAGGCTTACGCTTGAAAAAGGTACCGTCCTTTGGCTTTATTAATAAAGATTTTGAGAATGACTGGAAAGCCATATTAGATCATTGCTCATTTAAGCTAATCAAATTGATCATTAAGTATAAGCTAAATTAAAAAAAAGAAAGTGAGAGCCAATGTGAAAGTCCTACAGGATAAATTGAAAGGTTGCAGAAAAATGGAGAATTTTATTAAATATGACCAAACACTTTTAAGCAACGTGGGTGCTATGGAAAAGTCTCTAATGATTAAGAAACAACAAAAGTTTGATAGGGACAAGATAGACTATGAGAAGCAGCAAGTTTATATATGGCAACGCTACACTACAAACGCACAAAAGCCACAACCAAAATCTGGTTCTAAATATCAGAATAATAAAAAACAAGGTGACTCCAAGAACCCGAATAAATCCATCCTAAAACGCCATGGAAACGCTTCCAGTTTTGAGTCAGATGGTTCTGACTATGAGAGTCGTTCACTAGGCGTTTCCTTTTGTGATGATGATGATAATTGGCGAGTTAGATCTACCTCCCCTGAAACCGACTCTTCACAAAAATCTGTTATGATGCCCTCTCGGAAAGAAGATAAACCTTCATACTCCTTGTTTCAAAAGGAGTCAAAAAACGAAAGAGGACAAGGAGATCATCAAAGAAGAGAAGGGGGGAGGGGGATCCGGGGGATCGAGCAAAAGAAAGAAATATGCATAGGAGAAGTTGTGGATAATGTTATCAACATTTCACATAAGACTCTTACAGATGACCAGATTGCGGTTCTAAATAGAGGTTTAAATTTTGCCCCATACCAAGATTTTAATTTATTCAATACCATCATTGATCTCCAAAAATTAATTCGCAAATTGTCTCTTAAAAAATATTTTAATAGAAAAAAGGGACAACAGAGGTTCCACTATATTCCACTGATAGAGGTCTAGCTGAGAATGTTGATGGTATTGATGTTTCAATGGAGAATTTGGATTTGCATTCATTTCGTGAACAATGTGCTTTATCAGATCTTAGAGATCTTTATGATGAACAAAATCAGGATTTGGAGCCTGAGATCCCTTCCTCATTCAGCTTCTTTGGGCAATTACACTTAGGTCTTAAGAAGAAATCAACCTTTTGCCCTCATATTTTTAACAATCATAATATTAAGACCTTTGAGAAGCTGGTTGAGAGGGATCTCAGGTTATTGGCTAGGGGTATTGTACCCCGGGGGGTTCCCTCTTTAAATAAAACGAATCTGTCAGATATTGACTTCCTGGAGATGATTGCCCTCAGGGAAGATAGGTCTATTACAATCAAAAAGGCTGATAAGGGAGGGGCCATTGTGGTGCCCTCTTCTTCAGATTATCAGGCAGAGGCACTTAGATTACTTGAGGATGTTGAATCTTATACAAAATTGACATGATCCCACATGTGAGTTTTTACACCTTTTGAAAGAGATTCTTGAAGAAGGAAAGGCCCTATTTGTACTTAACACAAAGGAATATGAGTTTCTCTACAATGCCTCACCTATTGTGCCCATCTTCCACCATCTCCCAAAGATCCATAAGTCACTGGTCCGCCCTCCTGGGCGGCCCATTGTGGCCAGTATTGGATCTTTGGGAGATGGGTTATCACGCTACATTGATGGTTTTTTACAGCCACTGGTAAAAAATCTGCCTTCTTTTCTGAGAGATTCTATGGATCTTTTATCCGCTATAAAAAATGTTATGATAGAAAAAATTAAACTAAACATATACTAAGCGCTTAACCTATTAGCCTAACTTAACAATACACGATAATGATGGATAAGTGCTCTAAATGTTGGAATTCCCTTACAAAGATACAACAATAAACTAGTGAATTCTACAGACTAATATAACAAACTGAGAAGACGGCTGCCTAAGGATTGAAAAACCACAAACCTATCCACAAGGTAAGTACAACAATAGCTTAAAAACAAAAATAAAACAAACAATGAAAGAAAACAGAAATAGTCCTTGGCGCACTATCTGGTATATAAACCTGCAGAAAAATGAAGTCCAAAGATCTTGGTAGTGAGGATTGTTGGTCCGGAATCCAATCGTACTCAAAGTCCTCTGAGGTGGTGGAATCAGATTTGTGCGAATGATGCTTTAATGCATGCCAGACCAATATGATTGGGTTCAAAGCAGGATCTTAATGAATGTTGCAGATGTGTTTTGGGGTCAATGTCTTGGAAGGACTGGTGACCACTCCAGATGTGAAGTATTCAGAAATGTTACGTTCTTCCCTCTGAGCAATAATGACCTTCTGTATGTAGACTCTCTAATATGAGGAAAAAGCCTTAATGGACTGGTCATGCACAGCTGCATCTAAAGACTTAGTAAACAATTATTTGGAAGTCTGACTCCTCCTCCCTGTCAGACTTCCAAATAATTGTTTACTAAGTCTTTAGATGCAGCTGTGCATGACCAGTCCATTAAGGCTTTTTCCTCATATTAGAGAGTCTACATACAGAAGGTCATTATTGCTCAGAGGGAAGAACGTAACATTTCTGAATACTTCACATCTGGAGTGGTCACCAGTCCTTCCAAGACATTGACCCCAAAACACATCTGCAACATTCATTAAGATCCAGCTTTGAACCCAATCATATTGGTCTGGCATGCATTAAAGCATCATTCGCACAAATCTGATTCCACCACCTCAGAGGACTTTGAGTACGATTGGATTCCGGACCAACAATCCTCACTACCAAGATCTTTGGACTTCATTTTTCTGTCAGGTTTATATACCAGATAGTGCGCCAAGGACTATTTCTGTTTTCTTTCGTTATTTATTTTATTTTTGTTTTTAAGATATAAAAAATGTTAGTTGGAAAAAGACTTTTAGATGGGTGACATTGGACGTGATGTCACTTTACTCAATCATAGATCACGAGCAAGGGATTCGAGCAGTGGAATTTTTTCTTGATGCTTCTACATTGTCCATTTCATTACGTGCCTTTCTTTTGGATTCTATTATGTTTCTGCTCACCCATAATTATTTTTCTTTTGATGCACAATTTTATCTTCAGACACGGGGTACTGCTATGGGGACGTCATTTGCCCCCTCTTATGCTAATTTGTTTGTGGGTCTTTGGGAATCCACACACATTTTCGGTGCTGATAATTCTTTTCGTCATCAGATTATTTTCTATAAACGGTATATTGACGATTTGATTATGATTTGGGATGGGGATTTATTATCACTGCATGCCTTTATTCATACACTTAATACTAATTCTTTAAATCTTAAATTTACTTATGAAGAACACATGAATCACATCAATTATTTAGACATTACTTTATTTATTGACACGACAGGCACTATTCAAACGGACATTTTTAGAAAGCCTCATTCACGTAATACTTTATTGGAAGCAGACAGCAGTCATTCTAAATCATTCATTCGAAGTATACCCAAGGCTGAATTCCTTCGACTAAGACGGCTTTGTTCAAATGACGATTTATTTGAGCATCAAGCAGAGGAATTAAAAACTCGATTTGCTCAAAGAAAATATAATCACACTGATATTGAAGCAGCATATCTGTGTGTCAAATCTACAAACAGGATCGATTTGTTATCGAACTCGTCTGTGAAGTTCAAGAAGAAACATGAATTGGATCGAGTGACGTCTGCTCTATTTGTCACCCAGTTTAGTCGCCAGGCTGAACAGATTCGTTCTATCATTTATAAACATTGGGGGACCCTCACTCTTGATAAGGACCTACATAGTTCAGTTAACCAGGGTCCAGCCATTACTTTTAGGAAATCCAAATCCTTATCTGACTATCTTTCTCCAAGATTGTTTGACTCTAAGAAGTCTAACAAATCTGTTTAAAATAAAAGGTTTTTTTAAATGTGGAAAATGTTGCGTTTGCTGCTATGCGAAACCAATTAAGTCTATTAAGACTATTTATTCTAAAAAGAACTATAGGATCCCATCCTTTATTAATTGTGACTCACAATTTGTCATATACTTTCTTACCTGTGGCTGTGGCCAAGGGTACGTGGGCTGCACTATACGCCCTGTTAAAAACAGAATCATGGAGCATATACGTTCCATTAAAAGAAAAGATTTCATGTTACCAGTTTCAAAACATTTTACTGACTGTCCTTCAGGAGGTCTATCAAATGTTCATTTTTCTGCTGTAGAACTGGTGCCCATGCCCATGAGAGGGGGTGATAGATTAAAGCTCCTCAACCAGCGGGAGATGTTTTGGATCCATTCTTTGGATACATTATCCCCTGCAGGAATTAATACAGAATGGGATCTAGAAAAGGTGAAGGGAAACACAAAATGGATGTGCCCCCTAAAAGAATTCACTTAAATGCACACCATAACAGTGTAAAAATTAACTTTTAATAAATTTACTTAAAACATATATTACCAAAGTAATGTGTAATGTGAATTAAAAATATATTAAATCAACGCTATCAGGCAACCTTGTCGTCAGTTATAAGTTCATACTATCCCATTTAACCACTTAATAATGGTGGGATATGGAGGACACAGATTGCTAGGAGTCAGGGTGTTAACCCCTCTGGAGCAACGGTGAGACCCAATAATGGAAGTGTATAGATGTACACAAGTGAGTGGCCAATGGGTTAAATGTCCAGCTACCTTGCTAGATCAGCCAGCACTGCGCACTATAATGGAGACTTTAGTGTGTTAAAATAAGAGTGCTAGAGTGATAAAGCTGGCAAATGCAGTGATAATGGTAGTACATACACTGCTTGTCCGGGATGGGAAGGGAGCGAAGATAGCAGGGATACACCATGAAAAATAAAAAATAAATGCATACAATAGTGTAATAAGTTCTTTTCAATCTGGATAAAACATGTATGTCTTGGCTCTATAGCAATGCCTACTTACAGCAGGTCAAAAGGTAAAAAGCATTGATCTACACAGCAGGTAGAAAGGTGTCAGGATCTTCAGGAACAACAGCCCAGGTTTACAGCATAAGAAATCAGCACCTCAGCTCAGACGTCAGTAGATGTGAGTGGATCAGAGACATGCAAAAGAAAGGCAGACCATAGTGTCGATCGTGCATAAAATTTATATAAACAAACAACAAATTTTAGGAATTGTACTCACATTGTGTACATAATCATAGTTCACATAAGGCTTTACTTGAGGCAAATGGAGTGCTGGTTCAGTGTGGAGCAGCTCACCGGGGATCTTCTCCTTAGACTCACAACAGACCGGGTGGGAGATGGCGTCTGACGTCACATCCGCTGTTGGGGTGACGGCATCCGGTCTTGGAGGCAAACGGTGGGGGAACTCAGCAACTCTGAAGCCTTCAGTAGAAAGAGCAGCTGCAGCAATGAAAGTGGCTCTACGCGTTTCGTCGTACTAGACAACTTCCTCAGGAGCATTCATTGAGGAGAAGATCCCCGGTGAGCTGCTCCACACTGAACCAGCACTCCATTTGCCTCAAGTAAAGCCTTATGTGAACTATGATTATGTACACAATGTGAGTACAATTCCTAAAATTTGTTGTTTGTTTATATAAATTTTATGCACGATCGACACTATGGTCTGCCTTTCTTTTGCATGTCTCTGATCCACTCACATCTACTGACGTCTGAGCTGAGGTGCTGATTTCTTATGCTGTAAACCTGGGCTGTTGTTCCTGAAGATCCTGACACCTTTCTACCTGCTGTGTAGAACAATGCTTTTTACCTTTTGACCTGCTGTAAGTAGGCATTGCTATAGAGCCAAGACATACATGTTTTATCCAGATTGAAAAGAACTTATTACACTATTGTATGCATTTATTTTTTATTTTTCATGGTGTATCCCTGCTATCTTCGCTCCCTTCCCATCCCGGACAAGCTACTATTGAAAGGAATCTGTACACATTCCTGGAAGGTTGAGAATTTGATCAGTGATCACCTTGACACATTTTATTTTGAATTTTAATTTTGTGCACTATTTTATCACAGATTGGGTGTGGTTAGCGCCGGTAACAAATCACTTTAAGTTCACTTAGTACATACACTGCAGCATAGACCTGCCAGACACGGCAGTGCTGTGCAAGGAAAGCAGGCACACTCACTATAAAATTAAAGGATTAAATAAATAACTAACTAATGGGATCAACACAGTTAGAGCCAGGAGACTGCTGACACTACATTAAAACAGCTCCAAGTAGGAGACTGACAACATTGCGCGTCCAACGCGCGTTTCCCTCCAGCAAAGGAGCTTCTTCAGGGACAAATTTTAAATCTAAAACATTTTTCATGAACATTTTGTATGAGTATTCTTGCTATGCTTCCGTCTCACGATGATAATAATGATTGTCTGTTTATTAAGTTATTTATTATTGTCATTTTTTTCTGCTTTCTAGTGATCAAATAAGATATATATTTATTAATGAATTCAATTGTCCTACATTTTCTTTTGGCATCTATTCTTCTTTATTATTTATTATTTGTTTTCCTTTTTCTAACTATATATTTACTTTTTTCTAGAATAATATTGTGTTTTACATATGTCCTTTAAACCATATCTATTGTGTCTAGGAGTTTGATGATATACCATTCATATGCCATCTTATGATATTAAAATTAACAAATCAATGGGTTAAATATACATTGAATATTCACTATAGATTTGGACATGTGTATGTTTATGTTTCCACAGTTGATATATATGTGTTATTGATATTTCTTTTGTATGTGATTGGTCTTTTTTATTAATTTTTTACCTGTTTATTCCCTCTATGTGGATCTCTTCCCTCTGAGCATTACGCCCCTTTCCTGTGTTTCATTTCACAGGGAATTTGTGTCCTGGGGGTTTGTGTTTACCTGGACACAGGTGGGCGGTGCTTTTGAGGGTGTAAACCATATAAGAGTTTGATTAAGACCCGTGAAACTACTCTTTGATAAAGCGCACCATGCGAGAGGTTTCTCTTTTTAATTAGTTATGTCCCAATAAATAATTTGTTATTTTTTCTATTAGCCTCCAGTTCTCGTTTTTTCATAGTTGTGATCCAAGTCTTTTCCTTCCTGCTTACTACGTACAGTCAAGCTGGTGGTTTTATTAAATCTACCAGTCTTAAACACTGGCATATTCTGCAAAATGATGATATATTATCTGAAAGTTGCTGTGTACCACCAATGGTGGCATTCAAAAGAGGGAGGAATCTGGCGGATAGCCTGATACATGCAGATAATGAGGGTAACTACAGAACTCCTCATTTTCTGGAGGGTGGCAGACCGGGTAACTTTAGATGCATGAGCTGCTCGGTCTGTAACAGTCTGACTACCGGTAGTCAATTCAGTCACCCCCCAAAGCGGGAGAATCATAAAAATTAAAAATAGACGCCCCACAGCGTGTGCTCCGCTGCTACAGAGACTGGAACAGTGAAAGACATTATTGCTTGGCACGGCGAATTGGCTGTACTGCTGTTCAGCTGAACTGGAGACCTCCTAAGTACTACCTTGAGGCTGAGGGCTGTACTAACAGCTAACCGATTGGAAGACCACCCAGGCCCTACCCCCGAGGCTGAGGGATTGAGAAGGAGAGAGCCACGACATCTCTATTGGCGTCCGTTGGTGCTTGGGTAACATTAACCCTGAAATGATTGTTTTTTCTATCTAAATGTACGCTTAATACTCACCTTTATTTTGTGGTTACTAATATAATTTTTAATGCACTATGAGCGTTGTGCGCTGTGTTTTTTTGTATTTCTGTTTGCTATTAGGGGGTATTTGAGCCATCCCTGGTGCCACAGCTGCAGACGTTCCATATACTCTACGTGTTTAAAGGTCACCTCTTTTTGTACATCACTATATCACCTCACTTTTATTGATTGTAGTAGCGCACTATATCTTTTCACATTTTCTCACTCCAGATAGGGAGACTTTCTTATTGAGACGTGAAGCATTCTGGATACATGCTTTAAATACCAGCAACGGTATGGGTCTTAATGAGCAACAGAATTTAAAATGCTTCCTTAATAGAAGGTAATTTTTTGTCTTTCTACAGGCATATTTGATCTTGCACCATCCATGGACTCTGCACTTACCTATTGGGAAAATTATCCTTTTTGTGTGGTTTTTTTCCCTTCCCTCCCTCCCCCCCCCCCCCCCCTGGCTGTGTGTACCCATTTCTGACTAGGTATACACACTAGTATATTCTAAATACTGATGTACTGCATATTCTTATGTGGCATTTCACGGTAACTTTGCAGGATTATACTGATGTCATCAGCAGTATACAGTCACATGTTTTTAATAGTATATTGCTGTATTAGTTTTGTGCACATATGCTTTATGAATATTTTGGTGTGTGGTTTATTTACACTTTCAGGGTGATTTATAGGAGTGTGTCACTCCTCCCTGCTCTGACACTGATCCCATGGCGACGGATACATCTTTGTCCAGCCCTGTGAGTACAGTCTTGATTGGTGCACACCCCCCCCTTCCCCCCGACGGGCGGGTCACGCTGACGTCATCATGGGGGAGTGTTCAGTCTGGGGAGAGGTGTGGCTGTGGCTGCATTCCTCCAAGACAGCTCTATGCTGTATTGCCAGGGATTTAGACCTAGACGTCTGACGTCACTAGGGGGCGCCATATGGTAGCTCTGACATCACTAGGGGGCGCCATATGGTAGCTCTGACGTCACTAGGGGGCGTCAACATCCTGGTTATGTGGCAGAGCGGGGAGAGTATCAGGGGGGTGGTATATATTGTGACTGTTTTCTTGTGTTTGGTAGCCTTCACCTTGAGAAAGGCAGTATTAGACTGCCGAAACGTTGGACTTTATGGCATATTAAACCTCCTTTGAGTAAGACCGTGTGCCTGCTTCTTCTTCTTTGTCCGGCTACAGGAAGGGTCAGGAGACAGGGAGGACAGAGGCAGGAGAAACCCATCTGACTCCGGCCTTGCCTGTCCCTACGAATACAAACACACAACCCCTCACTGAATAACATAGCCCTAATCCCATGTAATAATCCTGGGTGTAAACAAAATAATGGTTTTATGAATATTGTAATGGTTTATTAGGGACCTAGGAGGTGGCTAGTGGTGCTGTTATGTGTATTTTTGTTTATTGTGGGTAGTGGGGGTGGATGAACGGGGTATTGGCCCCAAGGATGGGTGTTTAGGCCTACCGGGTGGGGGGGGGGTAGCGGGAGGGGTTAACCCCTTCATTACCTTAGCGGTATTAACCACGAAGTTAAAGAAGAGGTTAAGTCATCCTGCAACCCCCTGGCAAGGCCTAAACACCCACCCAGGGCCAAATACCACCTTCACCCACCCCCGCTACCCACAATAAGCCTGGCACGGGTGTATAACCCCTTCATTGCCTTGGCGGTAATGAAGTTGCCTGTAAATGCATTTTTTATGCATCGGATTCATGCCGGGGGTCTCTGGTGCTGATATTAATGGATATCAGCTCTGGGACACATGCATGTTATTTTCATCGCAGCTTCACCCCACCTTCGTGCCAACTTTTGTGGCGGGACAATTTGGAGAAGAAACAGCAATTTTAAAGTGGCGATCAGCCGCAATAAGCTGATCAGGGCTTATAGAATTGAGCGTGTTTGAAAAACTGGCGATCAGTGCTGAAAAGTGGCTTATCACCGCGCGTCTGCCGATTTTATTTATTTATTTATTTTCCGGCAAAAAAACCCCGGTTATTTTTGCTCTAATCGCCAGCTTCTCTGGGCTTTCTGAATCGCTGTAGGCTTTTTTGGCTATAAACTGGTGATAAGTGGCTTATCGCTGCTTACTGCATGAGGGCCTTAGGGAGGATTTGTTCCTGTAAAGTACACCTAGTTTGGCATAGGATTTGGATGTCAGGGTATCAATGTGCATCCCAAATGTTAAATGGGAGTTGAACTATATGCCCAGATATTTCAAACAAGTAACAGGGGCTAGGATGGTATTAGAGCTGGTTTTTATCTGAAGCTCTGTCATTGGCAGCTTTAGCAATTTAGCTCTGGTCCCAAATACCATTGTTACAGTCTTGTCAGTGTTTAAAATCAGTTTGTTTTGGGAAATCCAGTTTCAAGTCTCAAAAAATCAGATTGAAGTATGTGTTCAAGGTCAGAGAGGCGAGGGCTGCGTGCATATAGGATCAGATCCAAGGCCTCTCACAATAACCTGTTAGGAATATTATTTTCTCATCTATCCGACATAAGTATAAAATATACTCTACCAAGACCCCTAATACAGAGTTACCCACCTTATACGGGAGCAGCTGCCAGACGAGTACAGTAAATGTATCTTATTTCTTTTACCACTGGAGGGCAGCGTGGAGTTGCAAGGAGTGGCGCCCGTAAGGACGACGTGCCAGTTAGGCGGAAGGAGACGCGCACACACTTTTATGTGAAACGGATATTTTTGGGGAGGGATTTAGTAGTCTGAGTGAGAAAATTGATATTTTGTCACAATGGAAAAATGGAAAAATTAACCATTTAAATATGCACAGATTTTATCCCACGTTTGGAAATTAGGGATGTTGCCTAAAAGTCTGAGAATGCATTAAGTGCCACCCACGGGCTTTAATGAAGCAGCATTTGTGGGATAAAGGGAACAGCATCCTGTATAAAGGTATTTTGGGCTCGATATAAATAATTGAAGCCAAAAACTAATATTAAGTAAATTGAGAATGGAAAAATATTCAGCACAAACGTACAGAATGTGATATTCTGAGAGATCTTACAGATGTTATCAAATCCCACAATGAATATATAGAAAATGTCTGTATAGAACGAGTCAAACAAGAATATGCCAATAAAACGTTTAATTGGGAGATACAGGGGCCACAATTCAGGTCAGTTAGCTGGAAGAAGGGAAGCCGGTCAGCCAGAAGAGCAGGTCCTCCGGTCAGCCAGAAGAGCAGGTCAGCCGGTCAGCTCTGAGATCAGCATTACTTATATCCCCTAAACGTTGTCCCCTGCATGTAATGCGCAGAACAGCCTGCACTGCATATACTGTACATGAGATACTTAACCCTTTCTTTTCGCTCGACTCTAATCTGAATGATTTGCTAATTGGTTTGTAATTAGAGAGATATTTGTTGCAGAATCCCATGTATGTTCTTTTTACCTTTTTAGATACCGTTTTGTGTAATAAAAGATATGAGATCAGAGGGGCTTCCTGTTTGCACTCGTGTTTTGGCAGAAGTGTATATGTGACCCTATAAATCTCCCTCACACCCGGCTTGGCAGCGTGACACTAGTGCAATGACCTGGGGAAGAATCACTGAGCTGTTAGCAATAGATACAACGGATAGAAAAGACACTACACATAGGTTGGATTAAAGAGAGTATTTTATTGAAATAATGAATCTCTTTGCTGGTAGGGGCCTGCAGCACATTGCAGAGCAATATAGTAACACGCAGAGCAATGCACTGCAGGCCCCTCCGGCAGCAAAGGAGTGAAGACCAATGCAGGGTGTATAAAGATCTCACTGATAATTCATGCACAAAGGGCAATTTGTTGCTGTGATCCAGAGGAAGGCGAAACATAACCCCTGCTGTGCAATGGGGGAAAAAAATTCCTTCCTGACCCCATTAAATGGCGATCGGAGGGTCCCTGGATCACTGCGCAGTGAGATCAGATGGAGCAGCACAGATCAGCGTTGTTATACACAGGGGCACACTCAGTATATAGAGATGTGGGTGATGGGGCCCTTGTGCCCCTGTGTATAACTCACCTGCTCCCCCATCCCCCTGCATATCTATCCCATTCACCCCTTTTCCTCCCGCATACCTCGCAGGGCCGGCCGGCCATTAGGCGGTCGCCTAGCGCGCAAAGGTCCTAGGGGCGCATTAATAATCATTATTATTTTTTTTCTTATTATTTCTAATTTATTTATCTTTTTTTTAAAATTATTATTCTTTTTTTTATCCAGTATTTTGGCGCCCTTTTGTTTTTATTTTGCGTCGCGCTGGGGTGCGGTCGCACCCCCTGCAGTCCCGATAGCTACGCCACTGTTTATTTTATTATTTTATTTATCTTGTTATTTTTTATACAACTGGGGCACAAATTTTAAGTTTCGCCTCGGGCGCATGAAACCCGTGCTCCGGCCCTGCTCCTTGTTCTCTCTCACCCTCTCACGCCCAATATCCCTATCTCCCTCTAGTACCTGCCCCTCCCGCAGCCTTCCTGATCTTATCTGCCTCTCCTGCGGTCAAACCAACTTCTCAGGGCCCCTAGAATACCCCTGTATCTACGCCCTGGCTCCTCTGCTACCTGCTCCCGGCTTCTTCTCCGCCTAAAAAAGGTGAAGCAGCAGATCTGTCCGCACCTCTCGTATTCTCCTACCTGCTCCTGGGGTCTTCTCCTCCGCCTAAAAAAGGTGAAGCAGCAGATCCGGCCACACCTGTCGTATGCTCCTTGGTCATCGTACACCACGTCTGCCTCCTCGGCCGCCTTGTAGCCCACCTCATTGTTCCACTTGACGCCCGCTTTTTCGTATGCCTCGTCGTCCGCCTCGTAGCCCGCCTCGTCGTCTGGTGGCACAAAGGGCACCACCTTCGTGCGTGTCCTGACCTGCAGGAGACATGAAGTGTTTGTAACCAGGGACAGTGATACTCTGTATCGCAAGAGCTCCTGTGCCACTTATACCCCCTCCGCAATACCACGTTATACCGCCCTCCACAGGGCAAATACCCGTTATACCCACCTCCCCAGGCCCAGTACCCAGTTATACAACCCTCCCAAGGCCCAGTACCCTGTTATACACCCCTCCCAAGGCCCAGTACCCTGTTATACGCCCCTCCCCAGGCCCAGTACCCTGTTATACGCCCCTCCCCAGGCCCAGTACCCTGTTATACACCCCTCCCCAGGCCCAGTACCCTGTTATACACCCCTCCCAAGGCCCAGTACCCTGTTATACACCCCTCCCCAGGCCCAGTACCTGTTATACCCACCTCACCAGGCCCAGTACCCGTTATACCCACCTCACCAGGCCCAGTACCCATTATGTACCCCTCCCCAGAAGGTCATATTTCTATTTATCAAAAATACATTGAGTAACCTCTGGTTTTCAGGCATGTCCTAGGGGAGTTATCACAGAGACACAGAAACGTCGCTGAGTTTGGTGAGTAACTCCCTTAACCTCTCAGCAGTTGAATTCCCCATTAGGCGCTTAACACGTTAAAAACAAGCGTTGCTATTTCTCTGCATGAAGTTGCAGGTAATTGGAAGAGTTACACAGTGACGGCTATTTCATCACTCACCTTCTTCCCCCGAAACGGTCTTTTCTGTCTTATTTCCGGCTTCACATCGGATATCCATATCCATTCTTGGCCTCTGATCTGTATGCAAGACAATGCTTTAAGACAGGGTTGCGCAACCTTTTTCCCTGCTCCCCCCTCCCCCCTCCCCACCTTGTCTCCGACGTTCTGATGTAACGACGTCATGTGATATCACGTTGCTATGGCAATGCCACATCATGTGACGCCACGTTGCTGTCGCCAGAAGCCGCCGGAGACAAGGAAAGGGAACTTACAGAGGACTTGCGCGCGATTTCCGGCATTTAATTTAAATGCTGTGGGGAAGAGCGAGGGGCCACTGTAAGCGCCGAGCCCCTCCTCCCAAGAAAATGTCGCGCCCCTCGATTTGCACACCCCTGCTTTAAGAGATATTCTGGGACCCTCCAACTCCTCCATCGGACCCTTCCTCATACTCATATTGACTGACCTTGCAGTGCTCTGCCCTGACTTGCACTGACCTGCTATGATGCCTCTCAAAATACCATGCTAACTCATTCTGAACATACATGTGTCCTTTCTACATGTTACTCAGCTTGTATGGGCCACAGACAGCTTTCCCGGGGTCCAGGACTAGTTTCCACCGGGGACCCTCACCCATGGGTCGGCGACCTTGCGAGAACCCACCCCCCCCCCAACCTGTTTTCTCTTGCACTGCCATAGACTACAACATTTCGGCCTGCTGGTCTTTTTCAGGTAAAGTGGCTAAACCCACTAAATCCAGCAAAGAAAGGCCAGCAGCCAAAACATTGTAGTCTGTGGCACAATAAATTATCTTTTTTTATTCAAATCTGTGTGCCCTTTTCCATCAATCTTATTGTATACATTGGACGAAATGCCGGTCTTCCCTGAGACTAAGGGGCACTGGTAAAAGTATCACTAATTGTTTTTTTTGGTATGCAGCAAATCCCCATCATTTTTGCGTTCTCTTGCTCTGCCCCAATCTGACACACCACCTTGCTCTCTCACCCCCCTCTTACACTCCCCCATCACCCTTTCCTTCCCCAAAGGTTGTCCTTTAATCAGATCTTACCCAAATTGTCTCCATCTCCCTTGGAAATGTTCTGTCTTTAAGCTGTGTGGCTCCTCTTGATCCGAACTTTCTTAGCTGACCCCTTTAGGTTTCGGCTCCGAGGGTCTAAAAAATAAGCGACTCCGAAAAGATGTGAAATATGCACAAGGGTCCTAAAATATTTATCTAATGGGGCTCTGAGGGGGAGACTTAAATACTAGTTAATATAATCTATTTAACTAACAAATATGATCTATTAAACTAAGAAATATAATGTATCAAACTAAATAAATATCTATTAAACTAATAAATAGAATCTATTGTACTAAGAAATATAATCTATTCAACTAAATAAATATAATCTATTTAAAAACAATACAATAAAAAGCTGGAGAAATGATACGTTAACCAAGCCACAGATGTGATGCCAATGAGCGTTGAACTCCTTGCAGATCCACCGTCAGCTGGTTGTGGCAGAAAGTGGTGACATGCGGTAGAACAGAGTGGTTGAGCTGTAACCACGGCAGTCAGGTCAGAAATCAACACAATATTTTTTGAAATTTAGAATGAGAATGTTCAATATGTCACATTCTGGGCTCAGACCCTGAGCCCTGTCACATGTTAGCAGCTTGTGATAATAGAAGATATCCATATACTGGGATGTGATAAGAGACATGAAGGTCATTTTATACTGGGTCCCATAACCTGCTTTATATGAAGTATCATTTTACACTAATTAGTAGAGATGCTACATTTTGAAAAATAGCGCTTTTGGCGACATTGTTCATTTTCTCTACAAATGATAAATGAAAAAGTTGGATAAAACGTTATATGTGTGTGTGCGCGTGCAATATATATATATATACACATATACATACATACACATATAGTATGTTTATATATATATATCATACTATATGTATATATATTGTCTGTTTTATACACACATACACGTGTGTGTATATGTATGTGTGTGTGTGTGTGTATATATGTGTGTGCGTGTGTATATATATGGTATAACCCAGAGGTGCGCAAAGTGGAGGGCGGGAGATTTTTCGGGGGGGGGGGAGGCGCACGGGCGGTTGCAGAGGCCCCGCGCACTTCCTCGAGGCATTAAAATTAAATGCCGGGGGATCGCGTGAGGCCTCTGCAATGCTATTACTTACCTTGACTCTGCCGGCGTCACTCGTGTCCATGGCAACGCGGTGTTAAATTACGCCGCGGGGTCATGTGACGTCACCCTCGTCAAATGCCGCTGCCGGTCACGTGACGCCGCATCAAGGTAAAGGAGGGGGTGGGGGCGCGAGCTCCCCTGGTATAACCAATAAATAATATAGCTGATATAGCAATTTGGTTGTGGCTAGAGAAAGATTATAGTGGCAGTGAGAATTAGTGGCCAGAATTAATAACTAAAAAGTAGCTGTAATAAAATAATAATAAACACTATGCCTAAACACAATAACAGTCCAGAAACTTAGCTCTAATAGCTATGTTATAACTCAATCATAAAAGGATCCAATTCGGGCATCCTCTGGAGTCCTGGCAGCTCTCTTCGGGGAAACAACCACCTCCTCGATAGATATCTAAACAAAAAAAAAGAAGAGAAAGCGCCCGCTCCATGTGTAAATTCGGTTTAACAATTTCATTTCCTGGACAAGATAAAAATAACAAACTCACAAACATCCGTTTGGTAAAAGCGTTGTATGAGACAGGCTCGTGCTCCGTGGTAATCCGGTGGTCAATCCGCAGCTCCAGACTTTGGACGATGACCGGGAAACTCGATAGGCTGCGCCCCTTGCAGTGTGGTCCTCCGGCAATCTGTAGTATGCAGTTGTGATTCCACTCTGTAATTCCGGTGTCTCGCCTTGTTCGCGTACCAACTTCCCTTCCGGCGTCAAGACGGATAGTGTGGCAATAGCAACGAGAAGAATGTACCTACGTGTTTCTTCAGCACACGGCTGATTTCATCAGAGGATAATGCTACAACTCAGTCGTAATGGTTTTATAGTCCTACAGTCCAATTGGTAATGGCATAATAGATCACATATGTTACTGATTTTAGATAATAATAGATTCTTGTATGACACACACACACGAACACATATACATATATATATATATATATATATATATATATGTATATATATATACATACACACATATATATATTTACACACACATACATATATTTACACACACATATATATATATATATATATATATACATATGAAACCAGGTGTCCCACCAAGGAGACAAAAAACAGCACTCAAGGTATATGTGTAGAGGTATAAGTACCGTGTTAGCCGAGCTTCAATAATCATAAAATAATAAAAAAATAATATCATCTATTTATTTTTTGATTATATATATATATATATATATATATATATATATATATATATATATATAGATAACAGCAGGCACTTCAAAGGCTCCAAAGAAATAAGTGCTTGTTCAACAAAAATTACAGGAAACCAGGTGTCCCACCAAGGAGACAAAAAAACAGCACTCAAGGTATATTGCAAAAGTGTATTTGAAAAAAAGCAGGCTCATATAAATCCAACGTTTCGGTCCTGTATAGGGCCTTCCTCACGCCCCTGAGGAAGGTCCTATACAGGACCGAAACGTTGGATTTATATGTGCCTGCTTTTTTTCAAATACACTTTTGCAATATACCTTGAGTGCTGTTTTTTGTCTCCTTGGTGGGACACCTGGTTTCATATATATATATATATATATATATATATATATATATATATATATATATATATATATATATATATACTAGCTGAGAGCCCCGGCGTTGCCCGGGATGTTTGTGGTGTGGGTGTGGCATTTGGGTGAGGAGTGGTCAACGCGGCCCATGTGCGGTGGTAGTGCTGCTGTGGCTGTACTGATGGTGATTGTATCGGTGTGCTGATTTTGGAGGGTTTGGTGCTGATGTGGGGGTGCGGATGTGGGGGTGCGGATGTGGGTGTGCCGATGGGGGAGGTGCAAAGGTGCCGATGTGTGGGTGCTGATGGTGTTGATGGGGGCTGGGAATGGCGGGGAGCCGAGAATGCCAGTGTGCTGGGGGGGCATGGGATAGCGGTGTGCTGATGTGGTTTTGCTGGGGATAGTGTGTGTGTGTATACGTGTGTGTGTATACACACGTGTGTGTGTATACACACGTGTGTGTGTATACACACGTGTGTGTGTATACATGTTTGTGTGTGTGTATACATGTTTGTGTGTATACATTGTATGTGTGTGTGTGTGTGTGTATACATGTGTACGTGTGTGTGTGTGTGTACGTGTGTGTATACACATGTGTGTGTATACACATGTGTGTATAGACGTGTATACACATGTGTGTGTAGACATTGTGTGTATGTATATATTGTGTGTGTGTGTATACATGTGTACGTGTGTGTATACACATGTGTATACACATGTGTGTATACATAGTATGTGTGTGTGTGTGTGTGTGTGTGTACATGTGTGTGTGTGTACATTTGTGTGTGTATACATGTTTGTGTGTGTGTATACATGTTTGTGTGTGTGTGTACATTTGTGTGTGTATACATGTTTGTGTGTGTGTATACATGTTTGTGTGTGTGTATACGTGTGTGTATACATGTGTGTGTATACACGTGTGTGTGTGTGTGTGTATACATGTGTGTGTGTATACATTATGTGTATGTATACGTGTGTGTGTATGTGTACATGTGCGTGTGTGTATGTCTCCATGTGTGTGTATACACATGTGTATATACACATGTGTATACACGTGTGTGTATACACGTGTGTATACATGTTTGTGTGTATACATAGTATGTGTGTGTGTGTGTGTATACATGTGTGTGTGTATACATGTTTGTGTGTGTGTGTGTGTATACATGTGTGTGTGTATACATGTGTGTGTGTATACATGTGTGTGTGTATACATGTGTGTGTATACATTATGTGTATGTATACATGTGTGTGTGTGTGTACGTGTGTGTATGTGTACATGTGCGTGTGTGTATGTCTCCATGTGTGTGTGTATGTCTCCATGTGTGTGTGTACGTGTACATGTGTGTGAGTATACGTGTACATGTGTGTGTGTGTACGTGTCTACGTGTACATGTGTGTGTGTGTCTACGTGTACATGTGTGTGTGTGTGTCTACGTGTACATGTGTGTGTGTCTACGTGCGTGTGTGTGTCTACGTGCGTGTGTATACGTGTGTGTGTGTCTACGTGTGTGTGCGTATACGTGTGTGTGTGTGTCTACGTGTGTGTGTGTGTCTACGTGTGTGTGTGTGTCTACGTGTGTGTGTGTGTCTACGTGTGTGTGTGTGTCTACGTGTGTGTGTGTGTCTACGTGTGTGTGTGTGTCTACGTGTGTGTGTGTGTCTACGTGTGTGTGCGTGTGTCTACGTCTGTGTGTGTGTCTACGTGTGTGTTTGTACGTGTGTGTGTTTGTACGTGTGTGTGTGTGTGTATACGTGTGTGTACGTGTGTGTGTGTGTGTAAACGTGTGTCTGTGTGTATACGTGTGTGTCTGTGTGTATACGTGTGTGTCTGTGTGTATACGTGTGTGTGTGTGTATAGGTGTGTGTGTGTGTGTGTATAGGTGTGTGTGTGTGTGTGTGTATAGGTGTGTGTCTGTGTGTCTACGTGTTTGTTTGTGTCTACGTGTGCCTGTGTGTATACGTGTGTGTGTGTGTATACGTGTGTCTGTATAGGTGTGTGTGTGTGTGTGTGTGTGTGTGTGCGTGTGTGTCTGTCTACATGTGTGTGTGTGTCTACATGTGTGTGTCTGTGGACGTGTGTGTGTGCCTACATGTGTGTGTGTGCGTGTGTGTGTGTGTGTGCCTACATGTGTGTGTGTGCGCCTACATGTGTGTGTGTGGTCTCTGTGTGTGTGTGTGTGTGTCTCTGTCTCTGTGTATGTGTATGTGTATGTGTATGTGTATGTGTATGTGTATATATATATATATATATATATATATATATATATATATATATATATATATATATATAGTGTGTGTGTGTGTGTATGTATGGAGGGTTGAGGCTGGCAATGAAGGAATGGGGGGGTGTGGGGGGAGAGCTGCTTACCTTGCAGTCGGCAGCATGTTCCTCGAGGTGAGGCCTCCTGCAGGGCGGGAGCCCCCCCGCTGCCCTCCGGCTCGAGGTGAGGCCTCCTGCAGGGCGGGAGCCCCCCCGCTGCCTCCGGCTCGAGGTGAGGCCTCCTGCAGGGCGGGAGCCCCCCCGCTGCCCACCGGCTCGAGGTGAAGCCTCCTGCAGGGCGGGAGCCCCCCCGCTGCCCTCCGGCTCGAGGTGAGGCCTCCTGCAGGGCGGGAGCCCCCCCGCTGCCCCCCGGCTCGAGGTGAGGCCTCCTGCAGGGCGGGAGCCCCCCCGCTGCCCTCCGGCTCGAGGTGAGGCCTCCTGCAGGGCGGGAGCCCCCCCGCTGCCCCCCGGCTCGAGGTGAGGCCTCCTGCAGGGCGGGAGCCCCCCCGCTGCCCTCCGGCTCGAGGTGAGGCCTCCTGCAGGGCGGGAGCCCCCCCGCTGCCCCCCGGCTCGAGGTGAGGCCTCCTGCAGGGCGGGAGCCCCCCCGCTGCCCTCCGGCTCGAGGTGAGGCCTCCTGCAGGGCGGGAGCCCCCCCGCTGCCCCCCGGCTCGAGGTGAGGCCTCCTGCAGGGCGGGAGCCCCCCCGCTGCCCTCCGGCTCGAGGTGAGGCCTCCTGCAGGGCGGGAGCCCCCCCGCTGCCCTCCGGCTCGAGGTGAGGCGGCGGTGCCGAGGAGCGTTGCAGGCGGCGCCGGGTAGGCTGGTCTTTGCTGTGAGGGGGGTGGGAGAGGTGAGCCGGTGCCGAGGAGCGTGCGGCGAGGCCCGTGGGTATGCTGCCTCACCCATCCGGCCGCTCCCACGTGGATGTGAGGCGGGAGGCAGCGTGTTGTGGCCGCTCCCCCGCGTGTGTCCCGGGCGCTCGCTCCGCTCCCCCGCTGACTGTAGCGGCGCCGGGGTGTGAGCTTGGGGGGGGGGGGTGTGTGAGCTTGGGGGGGGGTGAGGTGTGTGTGAGCTTGGGGGGGGGGGGGTGTGTGTGTGTGTGTGTGTGTGTGTGTGTGTGTGTGTGTGTGTGTGTGTGTGTGTGTGTGTGTGTGTGTGTGTTTTTTTTTTTTTTTTTTTTGTGGACCTTTGGCCCGTCACTCCGCCTCAGGGGCGGGCCAAGGGGGTGGTGTGAGTGTGTGAGGCCAATGAGAGGTGTGCGGGGGCGGGCGGCCCATGGGACCAATGAGATTGCCGCTAGGGACACCGGACATCCAGCAGGCAGGCATGCATGCATGCAGGCAGGCAGGCAAACATACAGTGCTTTCACTAATATAGTATAAGATATATATATATATATATATATATATATATATATATATATATACAAATACAACTGTATGCTCATCTGCATGTCTTAGGCAGGTCTGCAACCCCGCCTTTCCCCATTATCACCCAGCATACAGCACTTCCACTGCAGCAAGGGATTCTGGGAAATGACATGCAAATGAGCACACAGTGTCACTTTTTGCCTCAAAAACCATTTTTAACATGGTTCCCTATAGGCTTAAGCTTGCTGCATGGTCACAGCTTTGAGCACAGCCAGGGTTAAGGTGCATACCCAGAAAACCACCCACAGACAGCTGTTTCGACCTTAATGGGTCTCATCAGTGTGGGGTTGATTTAACTGGGTATGCAAAGAGGCTATGGGATAGGCTATACCATAATACTGAGTTAAGTTATGGTGAGTAAAAAAAGTGACAAAAACCCTCCACAGGAAAGCAAATATGCAAATACAACTGTATGCTCATCTGCATGTCTTAGGCAGGTCTGCAACCCCTCCTTTCCCCATTATCACCAGCATACAGCACTTCCACTGCAGCAAGGGATTCTGGGAAATGACATGCAAAAAAAAAAAAATATATATATATATATATATATATATATATATATATAATCTTCTTCTCTCTGAAGAAGACCGTTTTAGTCGGAACGCGTTGGAGTGAGAGTCTGTGGAGTGGGACCCCTACCCTTTTCCATGACAGGAGGCCTTGGCTATCTGTAAATTGGCCTTTCACACCTACGCTTTAATGGTGATGTATTTACATCTTTAATACTCGAGCATTTATTGCCTCCATTTCTGCAATTACTATTTCACAACAACAGCTATCTCCTTACGTTATGTGCACAAATCTGCAGTGTGTGGAGAGGTATATGAGCATGCTTGGATCAGAGCTGCTTGTGTGTAGAGGTATATGTGCATGCTTGGATCAGAGCTGCTTGTGTGTAGAGGTATATGTGCATGCTTGGATCAGAGCTGCTTGTGTGGAGAGGTATATGTGCATGCTTGGATCAGAGCTGCTTGTGTGTAGAGGTATATGTGCATGCTTGGATCAGAGCTGCTTGTGTGTAGAGGTATATGTGCTTGCTTGGATCAGAGCTGCTTGTGTGTAGAGGTATATGTGCATGCTTGGATCAGAGCTGCTTGTGTGTAGAGGTATATGTGCATGATTGGATCAGAGCTGCTTGTGTGTAGAGGTATATGTGCATGCTTGGATCAGAGCTGCTTGTGTGGAGAGGTATATGTGCATGCTTGGATCAGAGCTGCTTGTGTGTGTAGAGGTATATGTGCATGCTTGGATCAGAGCTGCTTGTGTGTAGAGGTATATGTGCATGCTTGGATCAGAGCTGCTTGTGTGTAGAGGTATATGTGTATGCTTGGATCAGAGCTGCTTGTGTGTAGAGGTATAAGTGCATGCTTGGATCAGAGCTGCTTGTGTGTAGAGGTATATGTGCATGCTTGGATCAGAGCTGCTTGTGTGTAGAGGTATATGTGCATGCTTGGATCAGAGCTGCTTGTGTGTAGAGGTATATGCGCATGCTTGGATCAGAGCTGCTTGTGTGGAGAGGTATATGTGCATGATTGGATCAGAGCTGCTTGTGTGTAGAGGTATATGCGCATGCTTGGATCAGAGCTGCTTGTGTGTAGAGGTATATGTGCATGATTGGATCAGAGCTGCTTGTGTGGAGAGGTATATGTGCATGCTTGGATCAGAGCTGGAGTGTGTGTAGAGGTATATGTGCATGCTTGGATCAGAGCTGCTTGTGTGTAGAGGTATATGTGCATGCTTGGATCAGAGCTGCTTGTGTGTAGAGGTATATGCGCATGCTTGGATCAGAGCTGCTTGTGTGTAGAGGTATATGTGCATGCTTGGATCAGAGCTGCTTGTGTGTAGAGGTATATGTGCATGCTTGGATCAGAGCTGCTTGTGTGTAGAGGTATATGTGCATGATTGGATCAGAGCTGCTTGTGTGGAGAGGTATATGTGCATGCGTGGATCAGAGCTGCAGTGTGTGTAGAGGTATATGTGCATGCTTGGATCAGAGCTGCAGTGTGTGGAGAGGTATATGTGCATGCTTTGATCAGAGCTGCTTGTGTGGAGAGGTATATGTGCATGCTTGGATCAGAGCTGCTTGTGTGTAGAGGTATATGTGCATGCTTGGATCAGAGCTGCTTGTGTGTAGAGGTATATGTGCATGCTTGGATCAGAGTTGCAGTGTGTGTAGAGGTATATGTGCATGCTTGGATCAGAGCTGCTTGTGTGTAGAGGTATATGTGCATGCTTGGATCAGAGCTGCTTGTGTGTAGAGGTATATGTGCATGCTTGGATCAGAGCTGCTTGTGTGTAGAGGTATATGTGCATGCTTGGATCAGAGCTGCAGTGTGTGTAGAGGTATATGTGCATGCTTGGATCAGAGCTGCTTGTGTGTAGAGGTATATGTGCATGCTTGGATCAGAGCTGCTTGTGTGTAGAGGTATATGTGCATGCTTGGATCAGAGCTGCTTGTGTGTAGAGGTATATGTGCATGCTTGGATCAGAGCTGCTTGTGTGGAGAGGTATATGTGCATGCTTGGATCAGAGCTGCTTGTGTGTAGAGGTATATGTGCATGCTTGGATCAGAGCTGCTTGTGTGTGTAGAGGTATATGTGCATGCTTGGATCAGAGCTGCTTGTGTGTAGAGGTATATGTGCATGCTTGGATCAGAGCTGCTTGTGTGTAGAGGTATATGTGCATGCTTGGATCAGAGCTGCTTGTGCTGGTGATTACTTTTGCTGTTCTTTGCCTCACGGAATACATGTTTGGTAGATGTGAGTCCCCCTCCTCTTTTATCAATTTTTCTTCCCTTGTTTTTAACCCACAGTAATACATTTGTATTGTTATCACTTTCTTGGCATGCCCGTGTGCTTCTTCATAAGGATGCTTTTTTCGTTGTAATACATATCCATTATCCTTTAGCACCACTGTCCATTGTTATTATATCATAAATCAAGACAGTTTCTGGGCAACAGTGACGCACTGTGTTGATGCGGTATACTTTGTGTCACATATATATATATATATATATATATATATATATATATATATATATATATATAATCAAAAAATAAATAGACTATACCGTTCTGTGGCTAACGAAATGCTTTTATTTGTGCGAGCTTTCGAGATACGCTGATCTCTTCTTCTGGCGGTGTTACAATGAATGAAGCAAGCAAAGGGTATACTTAAAAACAGTGTCTCTTGGAATGTTATCTGTGCTTGTCCCTTCTCCCCCCCCCCCCCTTGTGTGAATGTGATTTATGGCTAGAGGTGTTAAATGGTTCCTGAAAGTTAGTGATGTAAGAGTGTGTGTGTGTGTGTGTGTGTGTGTGTATCTGTGTGAATATAAATGAATGGAGAGCCCACAGTTTATACAGTGCTTTACAAAAGGTGTGTGTGTGGAGTGGGAGTTAATATAAATTGTGTGGGTAGGTGTGGAAATGTGAGAGATTGTAGCAAAACTAAAAGTGTGTGTAGATACTATGTGGTCCCTATTGGTGTATAGGGATGGAAAAACAAGGAGTATTTGTATGTGTAAGAGACAGCTGTGTGTGCATACATATAGCACAGTATGTACAGACATGGCCTTTAGCGCTCATGGGAAGAGAGTTCACTTGTGTCAGTAATGACTCATAAAATTTCGATCTCTGTTTAGGCCACCGCTAAGTGTCCCGAACAGTTGCATATATTTCTATTCGTGCAACCATCTCTATTTCGGTGTTTTAAGATTAACTTTGAGTATGGCAACCCCCAGATCGTCCATCTTATGGACAGAGTCAGAGAAATGTTCGCCGACAGGACTGTCTCTTGTTCCGCGTGTGATGCTGTGCGATGCAGGTTCATTCTCTTGTTTAGCCCCTGCCCCGTCTCACCTATGTAGTAGCAGCCCCCTGGACATTTCATGCACATGATGAGGAACACGACATTGCTGGAGGAACAGGTGAACCTTCCTCTGATTTTGTATTCCCGATTCCTGTGTGGTATTTGTATTGTGTCCGCTGTGTAGAGTATTGCGCAGGTTTTGCATCTTGCGTCCTGGCCTGGCATATATATAATTATATATATATATATTCCACAGAAGCAGCCGGCACTCCAGTTGCATGTAGAAAAAATTGGGTGCTTGTCCCATAAAGCAATAATAAACCACACGATTCCGTTTGAAGCACGAGATCAGGAGACAGCACTCTGGTAAGTTTGATCACAAGTTTTTGTACTGAAAAAGACACATAAACCGACGTGTCACGACAGGTCACTCTGCGCGTATTCTGACAGGCCGAGATGGCGTTTGCAGGGAGCTCGGGCGGTGGTAACATCTCTGCGGTGGCGCGGTCCGGATCCCAATACGTTCGCCGCGGAACCCGCTCTGGGCTTCAGTGTAAATCTCCGTCTCCCCCTGTCAGCCTCAGGCAGCTGTTTAGCTATATTTTTAGCCAATCCAGGATTCCTTTATCCCGTTTTATTGAACACTGTCTTCCTTTTTATTATTTTATATACCGTTTGTCATGTTGTTTATAGATTTAGTTTCATTTAGTTATATTTGATTATTCATGTGGTTTGTGTTCATTGTAACCGAACCCGGATCTGTGACGCATATGTACTGAGGTGGGGTTGGATCCCCTCGGTTATTTCTTGTTTTATTAATAAATAATTTACTATATTTTAATCTCTGGTGCGCATTGTGTGCATTTTTCTTCTTGTCTGCACAGTGCTTCAGATTCTGCATCTGAAAAAATGCCGGTGGATCGGGATGTGAGGTAGGGAAGTGACGTCCGCGCCGGAACGTTATTGCCACGCCTCCAAATATTCATTGCCACGACCCCAAATCGCGCCCGCTGCATACCCTGCAAAGCCATTAAAAAGCTCAGGCTTCAGCAAGTGTATTGCAGCGTGTGTGCGCCTTCCCTCCTTCTGAAATACTATAGACCAGGCCTGCACAACTCGTAAAGCGAGAAGGGCCAAAATGCTCCAAGGAAAAAAAATTTGGGCCGCACGGGTAAAATCATCATCATCATCTCTCCTCCAGCACCTCTCATCATCATCCTCATATCTCCCCCAGAACCCCTCACTATCAACCTTTGCGATACTCCCCATCTATCTCTCATACCCCCATCTCTCCCCCTCACCCACACATAATACTCCCTCTCCACAAACACACAATACCCCACTGCACACCACACACATCCCACGCCCCCTGCACCTCACATCCTTCTACCCCCCTGCACCTCACATCACTCTCCCCCCCTGCACCTCACATCACTCCCCCCCCTGAACCTCACATCACTCCCCCCCCTGAACCTCACACCACTCTCCCCCCCCTGCACCTCACATCACTCTCCCCCCCTGCACCTCACACCACTCTCCCCCCCTGCACCTCACATCACTCTCCCCCGCTGCACCTCACATCACTCTTCCCCCCTGCACCTCACATCACTCTTCCCCCCTGCACCTCACATCACTCCCCCCCCTGAACCTCACATCACTCCCCCCCCTGAACCTCACACCACTCTCCCCCCCCTGCACCTCACATCACTCTCCCCCCCTGCAACTCACATCACTCTCCCCCCCTGCAACTCACATCACTCTCCCCCCTGTACCTCCAATCACCCCCCCTGCACCTCCAATCACCCCCCCTACACCTCCAACAACCCTCCCCTGCACCTCCAATAACCCCCCCTGCACATCCAACAACCCTCCCCTGCACCTCCAAAGACCCCCCCTGCACCTCCAATGACCCCCCCTGCACCTCCAATGACCCCCCCTGCACCTCCAATAACCCCCCCTGCACCTCCAATAACCCCCCGCACCTCCAATGACCCCCACACCTCCAATCACCCCCCCTGCACCTCAATCACCCCCCTGCACCTCCAATCACCCCCCCTGAACCTCCAATGATCCCCCCTGCACCTCCAATGATCCCCCCTGCACCTCCAATCACCCCCCCCTGCACCTCCAATCACCCCCCCCCGCTGCACCTCCAATCACCCCCCCTGCACCTCCAATCACCCCACCCTGCACCTCCAATCGGCGGGGCGGGCCACACAGAGAGGCGGGGCGGGCCGCACAGAGAGGCGGGGCAGGCCGCACAGAGAGGCGGGGCGGGCCGCACAGAGAGGCGGGGCGGGCCGCACAGAGAGGCCGGGCAGGCCGCACAGAGAGGCCGGGCGGGCCGCACAGAGAGGCGGGGCGGGCCGCACAGAGAGGCGGGGCGGGCCGCACAGAGAGGCGGGGCGGGCCGCACAGAGAGGCCGGGCGGGCCGCACAGAGAGGCCGGGCGGGCCGCACAGAGAGGCCGGGCGGGCCGCACAGAGAGGCCGGGCGGGCCGCACAGAGAGGCCGGGCGGGCCGCATGCGGCCCGCGGCCGTTATGTTGTGCAGGCCTGCTATAGACGCAGCCTTATCGACGCTTACTGAATAGGCCACTGTGTCTCTGTCTCTTTCTGTGTCTCTGTGTCTCTCTGTGTCTCTCAAATCAAAATCAGCTTTGTTGGCATGACAAAAGAACATTTCAGTATTGCCAAAGCGTGAGTAATAGGGGGTGTGGGACAATGATTACACGAATACTAGGGGGTACGGTTTAATGGTTATACAGTACATTACTTTTGTCTCTCTCTCATTCTCTGTCTCTCTCTCATTCTCTGTCTCTCTCTCATTCTCTGTCTCTCTCTCATTCTCTGTCTCTCTCTCATTCTCTGTCTCTCTCTCTCATTCTCTGTCTCTCTCTCATTCTCTGTCTCTCTCTCTCTCATCCCTGTATGATAGGTATGTTCCAACTCTATTTTTTGCTCTTCTTTTCCGTTTGAGAGGAGGGAGTCCCTCACCTCTTCAGCCACACACCAGGAACGCTGGATTGCTTACAGACGCTCGGAGAGGCGGATACAGTCGTGGATTGCAGGCACTGATTTATCTGGTAAGTACCGCAAACATGCTTGAACAAGGGCCGTAGACATTTTATTTGATGGTTTAGATTACCATTGTCTGTGGTTGTTAGTTATTGGTATTACAGTTTTTTGATGTTGTTACGAATCAAATACATTTTGAAGTAGTAATCCCCTCCGAACTGGGCATTCCTGGCCAATAATGCCCTGGCTGTAAGAGTTGAAGGGCCCAAGCAAAGCCCCCACCTCTATACACACTAACACTGCAGGGGCATCAGAGTGTCTTATTGTCATGGCAACAGGAGGTGTCACGTGATGTAATTTGTTTAATAAATTATTTTTTAAGGTGTCCCGGTTTTTCATTTTCGAAATCTGGTCACCCTATTCATCAAGCAGAAAAAGTGAAGAAACAATTGTAGTTTTGCTAATGGACGTCATTTTGGCATATCATTAGCTTTGAGGATACCCATTAATATGAAGAAAAGTAACAGCCATTCCCAATGTAGCCCCCCTTCCCTGGGCCAATCGCAGATCGGGCCCCCTCCTCTGTACTAGGGCCTGGCTACGTGTCTGAGTGTGGTGCATACCTGCTGGCAACAGGGGGGCCTGAGTCTCCCGCGATGGTATGGGGGATGATAGGATCAGGTTTCTGGGGTGAATGCCTTCGTCTCATTTAATGGTGCAGCACCTCCATCTCTGAGCCCCAGGAATACGGGTGGAATCCTTCCAGAGAGTCGTCCCCCCCCCCCCCCCCCGGGGATGAGAGATTCCAGTCTCACACTGTATATCTTTAAAAGCAGCCGCAGCTCTTTATTCACAGCAGCAGAATAGCAGCAACAAGACTGTCAATCAGGTACAGGGTGTCTTCCTCCACACAGGACTGCTCTCCCTCAGGATGGTCTCTGTGTCCCTGCCACCACCCCAGGTCAAGGGCACCCAGGGTGGGGCTAGCTCTTCCCTCGCCCCCTAAACAGGGTGAGAGGAATTGGTCCACCTCCCTAAGTAAGGTTGCATCAGCTCTACTCAGAGGCTGATGGCTCCCCTTCTCCAACGGCCAATTGATATAGGCTCTCTCTGTCACCCTGGGCCAGCCAGGTGACAGACTCAGCAGACTCTAACTCTGGACTGAACTCTTAACTCTGACACACACTTCTACTAAATAGGAAGTGCACTGCTCTTTATGATATTGGCAGGCACTGCCCCTGTGTCTCTGCCTTCCACACAGGGTCAGGTACCAATTTCAGGAATGTCCCGTTATTAGCGTAAACACAACAGAGTTCCATGGATCTAGCATTAAGACTGTAAGCTCTGCAGGCCAGGGATTTCCTTTCCTATTGTCTGATTTTGTTTGTTGCACTTATTGTACTATAATTCCCTGTACTGTATTGCCTCTCTTATAAAGCGCTATATAAATAAAGATTTCCATACATAATATATCTTAATGCATCTTAAGACACCTTAGAGTTCCCTCTATAAGACACTTTATGGTCCACTCAAGTGAATAGTCTGTAAGGAGTCTAAGGCTGCGTCCATAGAAGGACAAGCAGCGCTGAGGCGTGCGGACGCTCCGCGCTGAGCCCCTGCATCCTCAATGAGGATGCCTTGAGAGGGGGCTCATGCGAGCGTCCGCGGGCGTGCTCAGGCTTTGGAGTTTTCAGCCGAGCGCCAAGCTGTTTTTCAGCGCGCTGTCGGCTGAAAACATCCAATCAGCCTTAAGCAGCGTCAACGTCACGGCGCCGTGACATTGACGTCAGTGCATCGCGGGCGATTGGCCCAGCGACGTCACTGCCCCGCCTCCAACCACCTCCCCCCGGCTCCCTTCGCGCACGCTGGCTCCGTGGAATCGGGCTGACTTAAGCAGGAGAGCCTCAGCGTTAGCTCGCATCCGCTCTCCCCACCCCTCTATGGCCCGGGCCTTAGTTACTGTACAGCATTGTAAAGTGCCTTGCTGGCCTAGTACAATTTAGTAAATATCCTAAACAATGTCGTCTTAGGCAAAATGTTGCTGATCTTTGCTCTAAAAATGACTATGAACTAAAGAGAAATAACAATCTCCCTTGTGAGCACATTCACATGTCTCAGACAGGTCAGCAACCCTGCTTTTCACCATTATCCCATACAGCTTCCACTGCAGCCAGGGACTCTGGGAAATGACATGCAAATGAGCACAGTGTCACCTTTTGCTTCAAATCTATTTTAAATGAAATTAGCCTTGTACTTCTGGTGGAGAGAGTAGGGGTTTGGTGCTTTATACGTTACATATTATTAAATGTTAACATCAAAAAAATATTGTCATTATGTTTGGTGCTACTTATTTCTTTTTCATTAGGATTTATTTATTCATCTTTCATTATTATTATTTACTAGCTGAGAGACCCGGCGTTGCCCGGGATGTAAATGCGTAATAGGTAGTATTATTTATAACTCGTGGAACAATAGGTGAGTATTTGTTGTAAAGGTTTCGGGGGGGGGGGGGGGAGAAAGGGGAGCGGGGGGGGGGAGAAAGGGGAGCGGGGGGGGGGAGAAAGGGGAGCGGGGGGGAGAAAGGGGAGCGGGGGGGGAGAAAGGGGAGCGGGGGGGGGAGAAAGGGGAGCGGGGGGGGAGAAAGGGGAGCGGGGGGGGGAGAAAGGGGAGCGGGGGGGGAGAAAGGAGAGGGGGGGGGAGAAAGGGGAGCGGGGGGGAGAAAGGGGAGCGGGGGGGGGGGGGGAAGGGGAGTGGGGGGGGGGAAAGGGGAGTGGGGGGGGTGGAGAGCGGTGGGCATATGTATTGTCATAATTTATGTATGGGCATTTCCCCCCCCCCCCCGTTCCCCGTGACTCCCCCCCCCCCCCGTTCCCTGTGACTCGCGCTCCCCCCCCGGCGGCCGCTTGGTCCCCCGATGTGCCGTCCTGCTGAGTGAGGCGTGCAGGCGGCTGCAGGAAGCGCCCTGTGTGGGCCTAAGACTCACGCTCCCCCCCCCCCCCCCGGCGCCCGCTCGATGTGGCGTCTGGCTGAGCGGCGGTAGGAAGCGCCCTGTGTGGGCCTGAGGCTGAGGCGGGACGCGCAGTGGGCCTGAGGCTTAGGCGGGACGCGCAGTGGGCCTGAGGCTGAGGCGGGACGCGCAGTGGGCCTGAGGCTGAGGCGGGACGCGCAGTGGGCCTGAGGCTGAGGCGGGACGCGCAGTGGGCCTGAGGCTGAGGCGGGACGCACAGTGACTTACCTGAGCGGGTGGTAGCGCCGGGGAGGTAAGGGAGCGGCTGGGGTAGGAGGGCCGCGCTTCCCGTCCGGAGCCAGTGCAGGATGGCGCACGTGAGGGGGGGGGGAGGGGGGCGGACAGAGGGTGTGTGTGTGTGTATAGAGCTGCTGTGTTGTGTGTGTGTGTGTGTGTGTATAGAGCTGCTGTGTTGTGTGTGTGTGTGTATAGAGCTGCTGTGTTGTGTGTGTGTGTGTGTGTGTATAGAGCTGCTGTGTTGTGTGTGTGTGTGTGTGTATAGAGCTGCTGTGTTGTGTGTGTGTGTATAGAGCTGCTGTGTTGTGTGTGTGTGTGTATAGAGCTGCTGTGTTGTGTGTGTGTGTGTATAGAGCTGCTGTGTTGTGTGTGTGTGTGTATAGAACTGCTGTGTTGTGTGTGTGTGTGTGTATAGAGCTGCTGTGTTGTGTGTGTGTGTGTGTGTGTGTGTATAGAGCTGCTGTGTTGTGTGTGTGTGTGTGTGTATAGAGCTGCTGTGTTGTGTGTGTGTGTGTGTATAGAGCTGCTGTGTTGTGTGTGTGTGTGTGTGTGTGTATAGAGCTGCTGTGTTGTGTGTGTGTGTGTGTGTGTGTATAGAGCTGCTGTGTTGTGTGTGTGTGTGTGTGTGTATAGAGCTGCTGTGTTGTGTGTGTGTGTGTGTGTGGGCCGTCACTCCGCCTCAGGCCAATGAGAGGTGTGCGGGGGCGGGCGACCCAAGGGACCAATGAGATTTCCCCTAGGGACACCGGACATCCAGGCAGGCAAACATACAGTGCTTTCACTAATATAGTATAAGATTAACTTTATTATATTTGTTGTTGTCATTATTATTATTGTTTACTGTTAGCTGGAGTATGGCTCACCCAAGAACCACTTTCCCCTGTATGGGGGTCAGACATAGTGCAGACTTGACCCCTGACATTTATAAAAAAGATGTTGGAATATGTGACACTGCTGCTTAATAAACACAAACACAGGCGCGCCATGTATTGTTCTGACATTGGTTTATTACACAGAGACACGTCTTTATAGAGGGTTGTCACACTAACAGCCTGGAAGGGGTTAATGCAGGGTCACCAGCCCAGCCCCCCTGTCCTATGATTGGTTGCTGCTCTCGTACAGGAGCCGCGATTGGTCCCCTGTCAATGTCAGAAAAGGCGCCAGTTTTGCTGTCTCCATGGCGACCATGGCGGCCGCCGGAGATCGGCCTGCAGCGCGGCCCGGCTTCCAGGTTACCTCCCCGCCGGTGAAGATGTTAGCGGGGCGGCTGAGGGAATGCGTGCGGCGGCGGCCCGGTTCCTTCTGGCTGGAGAAAGGAGCCGGCGGGCTGGAGGTGGGCCTGGTGTGGATGCAGGGCCGGGTGCTGCACGTACGGCCCGAGCGCGGCGTCACCGTGCGGCTGAGCGACGACACTCACACCTTCACCGTGTGCGGGGCCGACCGGGTGCCCAAGGGCAAGCCCTGCCTGCAGCCAGGTAACCGGGGGGGTCCGCACGCCCTGCCTGCAGCCAGGTAACCGGGGGGGTCAGCAAGCCCTGCCTGCAGCCAGGTAACCGGGGGGTCCGCACGCCCTGCCTGCAGCCAGGTAACCGGGGGGGTCCGCAAGCCCTGCCTGCAGCCAGGTAACCAGGGGGTCCGCAAGCCCTGCCTGCAGCCCGGTAACCGAGGGGTCCGCAAGCCCTGCCTGCAGCCCGGTAACCGGGGGGTCCGCAAGCCCTGCCTGCAGCCAGGTAACCGGGGGGTCAGCAAGCCCTGCCTGCAGCCAGGTAACCGGGGGGGTCAGCAAGCCCTGCCTGCAGCCAGGTAACCGGGGGGGGGTCCGCAAGCCCTGCCTGCAGCCAGGTAACCGGGGGTCCGCAAGCCCTGCCTGCAGCCAGGTAACCGGGGGGGTCCGCAAGCCCTGCCTGCAGCCAGGTAACCGGGGGGGTCAGCAAGCCCTGCCTGCAGCCAGGTAACCGGGGGGGGTCCGCAAGCCCTGCCTGCAGCCAGGTAACCGGGGGTCCGCAAGCCCTGCCTGCAGCCAGGTAACCGGGGGGTCCGCAAGCCCTGCCTGCAGCCAGGTAACCGGGGGGTCCGCAAGCCCTGCCTGCAGCCACGTAACTGGGGGGTCCGCAAGCCCTGCCTGCAGCCAGGTAACCGGGGGGTCAGCAAGCCCTGCCTGCAGCCACGTAATCGGGGGGTCCGCAAGACCTGCCTGCAGCCAGGTAACCGGGGGGTCCGCAAGCCCTGCCAGCAGCCAGGTAACCGGGGGTCCGCAAGCCCTGCCTTCAGCCACGTATTTGGGGGGTCCGCAAGCCCTGCCTGCAGCCAGGTAACCGGGGGGGTCCGCAAGCCCTGCCAGCAGCCAGGTAACCGGGGGGTCCGCAAGCCCTGCCTGCAGCCAGGTAACCGGGGGGTCCGCAAGCCCTGCCTGCAGCCAGGTAACCGGGGGGTCCGCGCGTGGCTATCACTGTCCTGCCTCACACGGGAGGAGGGCGCCATGATTTCTTCTCCCGCCCCCTAAACAGCAACACCAGCCTCTCACCCTCTCACCCTCTAGCGTCACCTAGATAGAAGCCAGGCAGATCACACTAGTTTTCTATGAATCGCAACTGATTTTAAAGTCCTGTTTATATCAGCAGTCAGGTCTGATATAAAACAGTAGTAATGTTTCCACCGCCAGTGTATGCAGTGCTGTACATAGAATGTTTGCAGGCGCGAGCCGCTACCCCATAGAGCTTACAATCTATGTCTGAAGCACTTATTCCCATGACCTGTTATTTGTAATTTATATGATTGTCACATGTATTACTGCTGGGAAGCGCTATGTACATTTAATGGCGCTATATAAAAAAAGACATTTGTAGCCCTTTTTCTGACACTCTAAGCGACTTCGGGTTACTGCGCGCACCTGCGGCTCCAGGAGATCTGAGCCTCCGCTAGCTGGGAGCCTGGGGTAACACTTATTAGCGCAGCGCCTCCACTTACCCAGGATCACCGTCATGTAAGATTCCCCTGGGCAAGAAACACACCGATACAATGCGTGCAACCAACTTTACTATGTGCAATAATAAACTTATACTCTATATGAACCGTGGCAATAACCCAATATGCAAACACTTATCTTATAACACTATACTTATACTCTATCATACCCTAACACCGCTAACGGATAATGTCCTTCTAACATCAGTGGCTCGGCCACACCCCTAGGGAATATTGTCCTGTACAATAGTGGCTCAGCCACGCTCTTATGAGTGTCTCTATCCCGTCACCGCGTGCCCCACACACCGTGTCCGTGTAATAGTACGATAGCGGTGTGTACTCGCTAGTGTCTCCCTATAGTTATGCCTAAGGCGGGATCAGCGCCTGTTGACCGGTGTTGGTGCACTTGACGTATCTACTACCTTCCGGTCACGGCGGTGACCGGTAATACTTGGAAAAGGATCAGCCGAATCCTTGCTTGTCTGGGATGTCCGCAGTGCAGCTGTCTGGTCCCAAGCAGCTCACCAGCAAACCTGCTCCGCACGCTTGTCCCTAACTGTGTACACAGTAAGGTGACTGATCGCTAGCACTATGGCCGTCCCTGCAGCACAGCAGCACACTGTGACTCAGGGGTTTCTCCTAAGGGCCTGCGGGGTAAAGCTAGCCTATGCAGGCGGGTCACGGACCCCCTGCACACATACACCCTCCTCCGTTACCTTCCAGATCCCCTCTGACTAGCCTCTCCCCCACGCTTCCCTTTCCTCCTCCCGTAATTCTAGCCTTCCGATTGGCTCCTCAAGTCAGGTGACTGCCCAGGAGCTCATGGGAGTTGTAGTTCCTCAGCGGAGCTTCTCTGCCTTGAGCTGCACAGACTCACAGCTATTGCATCAGCGCAGACCTCCACATGACTCTCCTGAACAGTCAAAACACCAACTGAACACACATATGAGGCTCCTACCACATCCCTACACATACATCTATTATTTGGTGCCTGCGGCACAGGGAGATAACGTGACTTGCTCAAGGTCACAAGGTATGGGGGGGGGGATTGAGTGTGTGTGGGGGGGGATTGAGTGTGTGTGGGGGGGGATTGAGTGTGTGTGTGGGGGGGGGTTGAGTGTGTGTGTGGGGGGGGGATTGAGTGAGTGTGTGTGGGGGGGGATTGAGTTTTCATACACAGTCCCCTTATTTCAGGGGCTCAAATGTAATTGGACAAATTAACACAATCTTAAATAAAATGTTCATTTTTAATACTTTGTCGAGAATCCTTTGCAGGCAATGACTGAAGTCTGGAACGCATGGACATCACCAAACGCTGGGTTTCCTCCTTTGTGATGCTTTGCCAGGCCTTTACTGCAGCTGTCTTCAGTTGTTGTTTGTTCGTGAGTCTTTCTGCATTAAGTTTTGTCTTCAGCAAGTGAAATGCATGCTCGATCGGGTTGAGATCAGGTGATTGACTCGGCCATTGCAGAATATTTCACTTCTTTGCCTTAAAAACATCCTGGGTTTCTTTCGCAGTATGTTTTGGGTCATTGTCCATCTGTAAAGTGAAGCGCCGTCCAATCAACTTCACTGAATTTGGCTGAATCTGAGCAGACAATATATCCCTATACACTTCAGAATTCATCCGGCTGCTTCTGTCTTCGTTCACATCATCAAAAACCACTAGTGACCCAGTGCCATTGTAAACCATGCATGCCCATGCCATCACTGCCTCCACCGTGTTTTTCAGATGATGTGGTACACAGCAACTCTCTTTTTTAGATGTCCTCATTACACAGACTAATGGGGAGTTACATACTGATCTTTTTAGAAAGGATACATACAGAAATGCCATTTTAAGGGCAGATAACCATCATCCTCCTTCTCTTATTGATGCATTACCTTTTTCACAGAAAGTCCGGGTCTGAAAAATCACGAGCAGGAAGGATAATATTGAACCAGCTATTGGAGAACTACGTACTGCACCGACACACTTTATTCGAGCAAATACCCGGTATGTACCTGGCAGATACCTGGAATGCGCCGCTCCTCACCTCTGACAAGCCCCGTTGCATTTGCCTTCCCAGCCTGGGTTCATGCCTGGCTGACGGGCGGCTGATCTGTTAAATGATAATGATTAGGATTTAATAGGCTGCAATGCTTCGCGTGTCTACCAGATGGCATAAATTCATGAATTGTAATGCAGTATATATATATGTACTGTGCAGTATTGCAGCCAGCGGGAATAAAATGCTTCAATCCCTGCCGGAAAATAACTCAATACACTCGGGCAGAAAACAGTCACAAACCTCAATACACCCGGGTATACCCGAATTCGTGGGACTAGCCGAGCTCGAATAAAGTGTGTCGCCAGTGTAACGTGACTTGCTCAAGGTCACAAGGTATGGGGGGGGGATTGAGTGAGTGTGTGTGTGGGGGGGGATTGAGTGTGTTTGTGTGTGGGGGGGTGTGTGTTTGTGTGTGGGGGGGTGTGTGTTTGTGTGTGGGGGGGATTGTGTGTGTTGGGGGGGGAGATTGAGTGTGTGGGGGGGATTTTGTGTGTGTGTGGGGGGGGGATTGTGTGTGTGTGGGTGGGGGATTGAGTGTGTGTGGGGGGGATTGAGTGTGTGGGGGGGTTGAGTGTGTGTGTGGGGGGGGGTTGAGTGTGTGTGTGGGGGGGGGGGGGGTTGAGTGTGTGTGTGGGGGGGGGGTTGAGTGTGTGTGTGGGGGGGGGGTTGAGTGTGTGTGTGGGGGGTGGGTTGAGTGTGTGTGGGGGGGATTGAGTGTGTGTGTGTGTGGGGGGGGGATTGAGTGTGTGTGTGGGGGGGGGGGGATTGAGTGTGTGTGTGTGTGGGGGGGTTGAGTGTGTTGGGGGGATTGAGTGTGGGGGCGGGGATTGAGTGTGTGTGTGTGGGGGGATTGAGTGTGTATGTGTGTGGGGGGGATTGTGTGTGTGTGTGTGGGGGGATTGAGTGTGATTGGGGGGATTGAGTGTGTGCGTGGGGGGATTGAGTGTGTGTGTGTGTGGGGGGGAATTGAGAGTGTGTGTGTGTGGGGGGGGATTGTGTGTATGGGGGGGGATTGAGTGTATGTTTGTGTGGGGGGGATTGAGTGTGTGTGTGTGGGGGGGATTGAGTGTGTGCGGGGGGGATTGTGTATGGGGGGGGATTGAGTGTGTTTGTGTGTGTGGGGGGGTGTGTTTGTGTGTGGGGGGATTGTGTGTGTGGGGGGGGATTGAGTGTGTGTGTGTGTGTGGGGATTGTGTGTGGGGATTGTGTGTGGGTATTGTGTGTGTGTGTGTGGGGGGGGGGGGAGTGTGTGTGTGTGTGTGTGTGTGTGTGTGTGTGTGTGGGGATTGTGTGTGTGTGTATGTGGTGATTGATTGAGAGAGAGAGTGTGTGTTGTATTGCAGTGGTGCGCAAACTGGTGGGGGGCAATAAGGCGCAAGATTTAGGGGGGCGCAGGCGACGTGCGGCGAAATCTGGGTGCGCGGGCCGGCAGACGCTTTGCGCGGGAGGACGAAAAAGCTGTACGCGATGGGCGGCCAATAAGATGTGCATGGGCGGGCAGCCGAAGATGTGTGCGGGTGGCTGAACAAGATAGTGCAGGTGGCGGCCTCGTGATGGTGTGTGCGCACACGCGCAGGGGCTTCGGGGGTACGGGGAGGAGCACGCCCGAGCACGGTGAAGTCAAACGCCCCTCCCGGTGTCTGCCCTGCAATAGCGCTGTGTTCCTGCTCTCCTCCGCTGGCAACCTGCTTCGCTGCGATCCTCTGCGAGGGAAAGGGTCGGCTGCCACTATATCAATCATACTATGAATGTACAGAAATAATAAAAAAAAGTGAAAACATTGAAAACGGAAAAAATAAATAAGGTAGAAACAAAAAGGGGGGGGAGATGGAAGGGAGGTAGCAAAGAGGTGGATGAATGCCCCCCAAAAGTATTGCCTTTGTGCACGTACGCTCTCCCAAGCTCAGCGCTTGGGGAGACAAACAAAACTGACTTTGAAGTGCACTCAGCAGAAGTCAATGCACACACACAGCCACACACAGCCACACACAGCCACACACAGCCACACACAGCCACACACAGCCACACACAAATAGCCCCGATCCACGTTTGCAAAATGATGCAGGACACCCTGCGCTCAGGCTTGGAGAGTTGGTGATGTCACCGCTCTCAGCGGCAGCGTGGACGCAGCCTAATTTTGCAAGCGCGAGCTGTTGAAATATGTAAGTATTTATAGACATATTTGGATTTATATTGTATACCGTTTAATAAAGGTTTTTTTTTTTTTTTCATGTGATTTTGATTACGTCAGGCAGGGGGGGCCCGAGAAATTTTATGGATGAAAAGGGGGGCTCGGCATAAAAAGTTTGCTCACCCCTGCACTAAGCTGCGCTTTCAGCTCATAGACCTCACATTATAAACGTGTAATTATAGTCTCACCTTAATGTAGTGTAAAAGAAAATGATGTACAGATTTGGTCGCATCTATTAACGCAGGTTAACGGTGGCAGAACGTTAACGCAGCTCTATTTAAACAAATGGCACAGCGCTATATTTCTTAAATGGGTGCAATTTATTGCATTATTTGTGTAATCTTATCAGGTGGTACAGGCATACCCCGCATTCACGTACACAATGGGACCGGAGCATGTATGTAAAGTGAAAATGTACTTAAAGTGAAGCACTCCCTTTTCCCCACTTATCGATGCATGTACTGTACTGCAATCCTCATATACGCGCATAACTGGTGTAAATAACACATGTGTAGCAGTCTCTATAGTCTCCCCGCTTGCGCACAGCTTTGGTACAGGTAGGGAGCCGGTATTGCTGTTCAGGACGTGCTGACAGGCGCATGCGCGAGCTGCCGTTTGCCTATTGGGTGATATGTCCTTACTCGCGAGTGTACTTAAAGTGAGTGTCCTTAAACCGGGGTATGCCTGTACACTTGTACAGGAAATCCTAAAGTTGATGTCCCTGGGGCAGCTGAGGGATTTTCACCCATTCAGTCCTGGAGGGTCCTGCGCCCCCCTCCTGCATTTCCTAATCATGTGTTCGCTCCTTAGGCCTCGGATATTTTATTTATTTATAAAATGTTTTACCAGGAAGGAAGCAATACTTGAAAATGAGGTAACTCTCAATGTATGTCCTGGGCACAGAGTTATGATGACAGATACATGGTTACAAATCCATAGTTACATTAAGTGAACAGGGGATACATTATATACAAGACATTGCATGCACAGTTAGAGATAATATATATATTATAGGCGCATGTAACCGTTACAGACCAGATTAAAATGTGAGACAGCCTTAGTTTTGAAAGCACTTAGACTGGTAGCATCTGCAAGAGTCTCTGGTAGGTTGTTCCAGTTTTGGGGTGCATGGTAAGGCCGTGATTATACCCGAAGCGGCGGAGCGCAGAACGTTGTGCGCCACCAAAACAAATAAAAGTTTTCCTATGAGCGCAGACTAAGAATGGGTGACCAACGAGGCGGCCAAGTGCGCAAATTTTCGAACAGATCCAAGAATTTTATTTTCTGAAGCGATGGCAGCGTCATGTGAGCGGTTCAGCCAATGAGAGTGAACCACTCACGTGACATCATGGCCTCGCCTCCCGATGCCTCCTGCCTGCAGTGCAAGTTTCGGGCAGCGCATCGCATTGAGGTAGCGTGCGTGTCCCGCCGCCGGTGGTATAATGAAGGCCTATGAGGAGGAACGGACGGATACTTTGTTGAACCTTAGGACCATGAGCAGTCTGTTGGAGTCTGATCTCAGATGATAAGTGCTACACGTGGTAGGGGTGAGGAGCTTGTTCAGATAGGTCGGTAGCTTGCCGAGAAAGTATTTGAAGGCAAGACAGGAAAGATGAACTTTGCGCCTAGACTCTAGTGATGACCAATCTAGTTCTTTGAGCATTTCGCAGTGATGTGTGTTGTCGTTGCATTGGAGGACAAAGCGACATTGAATTGTAGAGGGTATCAAGGTTGCTAAGGTGGGTTTGGGGTGCTGTGCCATATACTACAGTATGTCCCCATAGTCGATAATTTGCATTGGCTTCTGCTGTGTGATATAGTGCGTGTGCGACAGAGCACATGGCGTTGTGCGCGCCTGTCGCCTGAGTGATCTGTGGACTTTAGATCGCTCGTGACGGGGAGGCGTGGCCGTGACATCACTAGGCCTTCCCTAATGTCTCTCACGGGAGACCAGGAGATTTTACAATTATTTTTACCGGGATCATTCGCTAGGCAAACAAGGTGGTAAGAACAAAATGCAGTTTATTCGGGTAAACCCGCGTACAACACAATGAATACACAAAATACAGCTAAAAGCACACTTGCTGGGGGTGAAATCTAGGCTCTACTAGGTGCAGGGCGAATGCTTCGGTACGCTTAACCTGACCGGGATATACACCCGGGCTTTCTGGTCCTCTTTTTGACTTCAGTTCCTAGCCGCGACCGCTACGTTCCAAATGAGAACTTGAACTTCACGTCTGACTTAGTCTCTGCAGGGCAGACTTTTCCTAGCTTCAAAACCAAGCCGGTTGCTCTGGTATTCGTGACAGCAACTTTGAAAAGTCCGCCCTAGCTTCATCGACACAAGTCACTAGATCGTCTGGTTCTCTGACTGGGGTTTTCTCCTTACATACCCTCCACTGTTCTATGTTCAGCATGGAGGAAGGAGCGACCAATTGGAGCATGGGAAACCCTGCCGCCAACCGATAAGAATAGGGGCTCGTCCTTTGACTGACGCCAGAGGAGGGGACGGGCTAAGCCGGCTTGGGATGACCCGTGGGCGGGACATACGGATTGACCAATGGGAAAACGCGCCGACATTTTGCTGCTTCCCCTAGTCAACCCATTGTCACCTACTGGGCAGACTCCACTGAGTCTGGCAGATCAGAGTGTCCTCCCCGCAGGGGGTCTCTGTTCTCCGGACCCAGTACTAAGCCCTGCCCTGGCCACTTCACACCCCGACACCTCTCAACATCCCTTCTCCTCTCCGATGTTTATGCAGACTTCCCGGCACCTATATGGATGCCTGAGCTGGCTGAATAGACATTTATAGTAAAAGCACATGTAACGGTATTTCTGGCCCGGCCTGACTCACCCAATCTCACATTGGCCCCTGTGGTCTAACCGGTCCCCATTACAGTGTGATAGTGTCTGGTGGTGCACCTGTTGGCAACAGGACTCCTGAGTCTCCCGCATGATGGTGTGTGGGGAGGACCCGTCCAGACAGGCAGCTGAGGTAGTGTGCGGAGTCCTACCTAGTTCCAGTGCAGCGCCTCCACCTCATCAGGGTCCCTTCGGTCACTTGAGGATGGTCCTGACGAGGAACTCCTCTGTGGTGCTCCTCTCTGTACATTCACTCCACACATGTACACGAGAGGGTTTGTGATTAAGAGCATCTTTATTGGTTCAGGTGGGCTAACTGCCCCTCGCAGTAGTTTCTCTAGCCACTCATTGTCCCTCAGTGCTTCCCTTTGAAAGGTGTAATTCTCCTTTAATAGGGATTCCCAATCCCAGCCGGGATGTCTTTACCCTGTGCCAGGTCCCTGGACACAGTCTTCCTGTTCAGCTACTATAACATAACTCTCGCAGACTATTCAGAACTCCTACAGAACTCAGGACTCAGATAGAACTAACTATTAGACACAGTGCTGTGCCTTATGTACACTCTGGAAGCTGACACACCTCTGACATCACTAACCATGGAATCAGAGCATGTGACCACTCCCATCCATACACAGGGCACCCCACCAGGGTGTGAGGGCAAACCTCCATAATTACTGCTGGCATGCCCACAACTTACCAGGCCTTACTGTCAGCAGGAGAGATGACTGTAGCCATTTTAAATGACCGCTACATTCTCCCCCTGGTGAATCCCATCGTCCTCGCTGGGACCTAAATTTAAATGCCTTCTTCCAGGAAGCACTGTAACACATAACACATAATTGTTAACCTCACAGATTGTCCATTATACAAAAAAAAATGACCACAGTGACATCTCGCCAAGCCCGCCCCGACCAGCAGCCACGAGCCCGCAAAATGCCTTAGTACCCCCTAATAATAGTGGCTCGGGTCAGGTTTCTTAACCTCTCTACCACCCATGTCCAGGACCGTGACATGATAGTGCCTAGGCAGTCCCCTCTCGGGCCTATAGGTCACCCTGTGTTTGTGTATATTCCTCCCTATACTCCACACTCGCATCAGGTGATCTATTCTGTCCTCTGCCCTCCTTCCAGTAACGTCACTCCCCTTATTGACTAGGTACATCTCGATGGTTTCCCTAAGCCACCTTTCCCTGTTCTCTTCTATCTCCTCCATGAGGGGTTCAGGGACATAAGGGTACTCCAACCCGTGGGAAGACTTGTATCGAGCCATTATTGCCCGTTCCGCTCTACTGATCCTAATTAGGTCAGCCCTACCTGCCCTCCCAGGTAGCACCCATGACAGGGGTTCGTCAGGATCCACAGGGTCTGACAGTGTATCGGGACCCATGGGCTCTATCTCCCTGTGCTCAATCTTATACCACCGTTCCTGCAGCTCTCTGTCTCGCTGTTCAGGGGTGAATTCTCCCTTGGCCCACCAAAAGTCAACTACATCCTCCCTTCTAATAAGGAATCGCGTACGATCCATCCAGGCCGCATAACCTTCAAAGAGGGGGGCCCACCAACGGTGTTCCTTGAACCTATGTGAATCCCCTGAGTCACTCTCTTCCGCATCCCCCCATGAGAATACCCCCGATGTCCGTGCTGACCGTGGTACGGACCACCGTGATGATCCCAGGGCCTTGTCCTCTGTTTTATTGGTCACAGGAGGCAACCACCGGCCTACCGCGGCCTTGCCTAATTCTCCCCCTCCACGAGAAATGCCCTCCGTAGCGCAACTGCGCTGTCGTTCACCAGTCCGTCTCTCCTCCCCCCCCAAAGGTATGTCCACAAGTTCCAGACTAGGCGGGGACCCCGGGGAACATGTGATGGGGGCAGGGGTTTTACCTAGGGCGTGGGGTTGGGCGTAGGGGCAAGATGGGATACGCCACGGGACTACGACCCGTTCCCGGCTGTCCATGGACTGCTCCAAGGAGGATAGCTCACCCTCATCCGTCTGCGGGTCTCCCATCCAGCTCTTGGGCCCTTGAGGTGATCGGGGACATTCACCCGATCGCCGAAGCGTTGCTGCATCTTTCCCGTCTATTCCGCCGTCGCCACCGGAAATGATGTCCTCACCGAAACCGGAAGCGCCGCCATCTTGGGTGGGACCCCCATGCGGGATCTCTTCCTCGATGACGACATCCGGAAGCTCCGCCGTCGTCTCCACCGGAAGTGGTATCTCCTCCGCACGTGCGTCTTGGGCCTGGCACGGCCTTGTTTCCGCTACACCGTCTACCGGAGCAAGGTAAGTGAGTGGCTTTCTCTTACCATTCCGCAGGGGTGTAGGCGTCTCTCGCCCGTCGCCACCATGTCCTGAGGCGGAGGGACTCCGTCTCTCGGCTCGCCGATCTGCGGGGGACGCCCTGCTTTCCAGGCTGCTACTCACACTACGGGGTGTCGTCCTCCCCGGTTCTGTCCTGGGCCTCGATTTCACCTCCGCTAGCTCGCGGAGATCCTCATCCGAGTATTCTGCCTTCCCCGACTTAGGGGTCACCGATCGGGGCGATAGTCTTTTCTCAGTGCGGTCGGGGAGTGACCCGACCGTCTCGGTTGCTGCTGACCCAGCCGATTTAATCGACTCCAGTCCCCTTTCTCCGGGACTTGCACGATTGATCCACAGTGCACCAGGGGACTCGGCGGAGCGCCTAGCCGTATCCCCCGGGGGGTCAGCAGATTGGATCGGAATGAACGTCGGCATTGGCCATAAGTATAGTGTCCCGCATTGTGGGCAGCGTGCCGCCGTGTTAACAATGCCTTCGGGCAGCCCGCATTGTAGGCAGAGCCCGACCACCGTCTCGGTGTTAGCCACCCTGACTACTAGTACCCCGCCGGGTACCGAGTAGGGCTGGGTGGATACCATAGTTCCCACAGTGGAGGAGCAGGCCATTCTTTTGGTAGGGACCACTTTCAGTATGGGTCTCTCCAGGTCAGTGGTTCCTCGCAACTGACCGGTAGAAGCTTCTGGGCCAGCCACTTCGTGCTTCGGCTCCTCCTTCCGCTGGCATAGCTGGAACCCGCCCCCAGGGGTTGCAATTATGGGCGGATCCCACAGGGGAATAGCATGCCCCTTAATTAAGGCCGCGCCTTTCTCAGTCCTGGTGGGCGCAGTCTGCGTTTTCGCGCCAATTTCCTCATCAGAGTGGGATTCTTGGGCCGCGGCTAGTTCCCGCCTTCTCCTGGCAGCTGCTTTTCGTGCAAAATATCCCTCCTTTTTGCACGTTACCTCCGCGGCCGGAACTACTTCTTGTAGTGGCGCCGTCTGGATATCAGTCCCTGGGCCCAGTGGGTGCATTCCCACAGGCCATAATTGAAAGTCACTCCCCCTGGTGGAAATCAGGGGAGGGTCCCATAGACTAAGCGGTTGACTCAGCACAGGGGCCGAGTGAGTCACCGTCCATGAAGGCGCAGTCGTAGCTTTCGCGCCATACCCCCCATCAGGGCGGGGCTCTGCTGTTCGCGCCATTCCCGGCCAGCTTTTTGCAAGTTCTGTATCAGCCATTTTCTCTGCGACTGGCCCATGCGGTCTCCCTAGCAAGCGGGAACCGCCATTTTGGGTGGCTTTTAAGCCCGAAATGTCAGTTTGTTTGCTCTTCTCGCTGGGTTCCCCCCCAGTTATCACAATGTCCTCACACTCTTCAAGGGTGGCCCCTCGGTGTCCCAGACAGGACAAAAACGGGGCAGCCACAGCCTTCGCTCCACTCCAGAGCAGATTAGTTAGAGACAGCTCAGCGACAGTTTGCTCTTCAGTGGGGCGCACGCCATGGGTGCCTTCCCCATCAGCCTCTGGTCGCCATTTTGGGCTCTCCGCACAACGCGGATCCTCCATTCCTTGGATTGTCACGCTCTCGTACCAATTATCATACATGGGGCTCCGCTCTGCGGGGCAGCCACCACACCAGTACAATAAAGATTGCTCAGATGCACCACCACATGTGTACCTGATCTAGGCTGGACTCATGTTGCACTACCTCAGGCTAGGCTCACTCTCTCAGTGTCTGCTGTAACTCCTTCCTCCCAGTCTGTGCTCCCTATGGTAAGTGTCTGGAATGGGCTAGAGTACTCTGGCTCTGCCATGCAGTACTTGGGGCGTCTACCTCTCTTGGTCAGCCTAGCGCAGACCCTCTCCAGGATTCCTGACCACGTTAACAGGCTATCCCTTCTGGCGTCCTACCAACTAGCACTACCTCAAAGTGACTCGGTCAGCTATAGCCCGGCTCCAGACCCCTCACTCCTTTCAGGCCCCTAGGTCGTCCCTGCGAACTGACAATACCCTGTCAGCCCCTGACCACCCCTAGGTCCGTCCCTACGCAGCACAGAGTGGCAGCAGACGCTCTCCCTGTTTCCCAGTGTGCCTAGCTAGAGCCTGTCCTGTTGACAGATCTGATCTCAGCAGCTCGCCTCCAAATGTAACGGTATTTCTGGCCCGGCCTGACCCACCCAATCTCACATTGGCCCCTGTGGTCTAACCGGTCCCCATTACAGTGTGATAGTGTCTGGGGGTGCACCTGTTGGCAACAGGACTCCTGAGTCTCCCGCATGATGGTGTGTGGGGAGGACCCATCCAGACAGGCAGCTGAGGTAGTGTGCGGAGTCCTACCTAGTTCCAGTGCAGCTAACTAGACGACGAGAATTCTACTGTCTTTTGTCTTGTCTAGTGTTTGTTGTGTCCCCCCAGGTGTACCCTCTTGTGTGCTCCCCCTTGTGTATTGCTGTAGGTGGTGAAGTGAGGTATTGCAGTTCGAGAAGAAGAGGAGGTCGGGATTGTGGTCCAGGTGCATCAATCAAGAACAGATATCGGCAGCAAAGTCATCTCATACTTTTAAATGAGTAAGGAACTCAGGCTAGTATCACATAACATTAAGGGGTTTAACAGCCCGGTTAAACGCAGAATCGCCTTCCGAGATTATAAGCGTAAAGGGGCAGAAATTCTGTTTCTGCAAGAAACACACTTCTCTCAAGACAACTACCCCAAATTCCTGGATAAGGACTACCCGACACACTTTTTGTCTTCCGCGAAAGTCAAAAAAAAAGGGGTGGCCATACTAATTCATAAAAGAATACCGTTCGTACCCGATAGGACTTTCAAAGATAAAGAGGGCAGATTCCTCATAGTAAGAGGTGCAATCCAAGGGTTCCCAATTACTCTAGCAACAATATATGCCCCTAATGAGACGGCCCCCGTTTTTTTCTCTACCTTCTTTGGGAAACTCAACAAAGTGGCCAGAGGTAATATCATTGTCGCTGGAGACTTGAACAGGGCACTACGGGAGGACCTTGACAGATGTTCATCCACTAATATTACACACAGATCTGACATACTAACAATTAAAAAAGGGTTACGTGACTGCCAACTACTCGACATCTGGAGGGAACAACACCAGAGACTGAGAGAATACACCTTCTACTCACACCCACATGACACATATAGCAGGATAGATTACTTCCTTGTATCCAACAGAATGGTCCCTGGGGTCTCTCGCACCGAGATCCATGATATTTCAATTGTCAGACCATGCATCTATAGAGCTGCGGTGCACACTAATCCCACTAGACAGACCTAGAGCGAACTGGAAACTAAACGAAATCTTGCTGAAAATCCCAGCCCTACAGGTGGAAATTGGGGAAAAGCTCACACAATACTTCGAGGAGAATGAGGGGAGTGTGGCTACGCACTCCAGACTGTGGGAGGCCCATAAGGCTACCCTCAGGGGGGTCATTATGAATCTGGCCGCTAAACGGAAAAGAGAACGGGAGGGAAAATTTTTGAAGCTAGAGGAACAGCTAGCAGAGCTTTCCTCCCTCCACAAAAAAATAAGAATGCCCACACGTTAACTCAAATACTAGCCACTAAAACTAGTCTTAACCTCCTCCTCTCCGCCCAGGCCGAGAAGGAATTGACCTGGTCCAAGCGGAAATTTTATGAAAAAGCTAACAAGCCTGACACACTACTTGCCAATAAGCTAAAAAAACAAGCTTCCAAACTATCACATTCACGCAATTCGAAACCAAGATGGGGACCTTACCTCCATCCCAGCGAACATAGCAGGGGAATTCAAAAAGTATTACGAAATATTATACAATGGAGATAAGGTAACCCATAATCCGAAAACAAAGGAGGATTTACGGACCTTCTTAATAGAGGCACATTTACCCATTTTGAAGAGATGCGAAAGGGAGGCACTCCAGTCGGACTTCACGATGGAGGAACTCTCTGGGGTCATCAAAGCACTAAAACCGGCTAAAGCCCCAGGGCCAGATGGCTTTTCGAACTTATATTACAATAAATATTTAAAAATTCTAGCCCCCCACATGTTAAAGTTATTCAATGAAATCTTAGCAGGGGCCTCATTCCCAGCACAAATGCTCCAAGCCTCAATATCGGTGATCCATAAACCCGGAAAGGACCCGGCAGACTGTAAGAGCTACCGGCCCATTTCACTGATTAACTTGGACCTCAAAATATACTCTAAACTTATAGCCAACAGGGTGGGTAGTGTTCTTCCCGGGTTAATTCACACGGATCAAGTAGGGTTTATCGGAGGTAGACAAGCGGCAGATAACACCAGGAGAATTATTGACCTAATTGATCTGGCCCAAAAAGAAAAAATTCACTCCATGGTGTTAAGTCTGGACGCTGAAAAAGCCTTCGATAGAATAGATTGGCCCTACCTATCGGAAACACTGAGAGCATTTGGCTTTGAGGGACGCCTCCTGCAGGCCATCCTGGCGTTGTATAAAAACCCAACAGCAAGAGTGAGATATCAAGGTTTCCCCTCAGAACAGTTTGAAATCAAAAGCGGAACACGTCAAGGATGCCCGCTGTCGCCACTACTGTTCGCCTTATGTATAGAGCCTTTGGCGGCACACATCAGAAATAACCCAGATATCTCTGGTATCCCTGTGGGAGACCAAATGCACAAAGCCGCTCTATATGCGGACGATGTCATTCTCACAATAGCCAAATCTCTCACATCTCTCCCAAATGTATTCAACATACTGGGCAAATTTAACCAAATTTCGGGATTTAAGATCAATCAGTCTAAATCAGAAGCCCTCAATATTAATCTACCAAAAGAAGTTGAAAAACTGATTGACCTCAATTTTCAGTTCAAATGGCAACCCTCCGCTATCAAATATTTAGGGGTTTATCTCACAAGGGAGTACAAAACTTTATATAAAGCAAATTTCCCCAAGATCATAAAGACGCTGGGGGAGGATCTCCGAACCTGGATGAAGGGGAGCATCTCATGGATTGGGAGGATACATAGCGTGAAAATGAATCTCCTCCCAAAGATGCTATATCTTTTCCAGAGTCTCCCTATCCCTTTGGTGCAGGCGGACATCCTCTCCCTCCAGTCAAAAATTATAAAATTTATTTGGAACGGGAAAAACCCAAGAATTGCTAAAGGAATATTAAAACGTCCCATTCATCCTGCGGAGGGTGAGCGGTGCCTTGCTTGCAGGCCTACTATAAAGCAGCCCAATTAGGGCAGATTTTCCAATGGCACACAGACCCAAGCCTACGGAGATGGGTTGAGTTGGAGAAGAGATTCTGTGCACCAATTGAAATCCGAAATTTAATCTGGCTACCCAGAGAAGGGGTACGCAAGATGAACAATCCGCTGCAGACCATGGTCAATTCATTATAAGTTTGGGAGGCCACGAAATTCAAATGTAATTTGACTACCAAAACATCATTAATGACACCAATAGTGGGCAACCCAGACTTCGCTCCGGACCTGAATAGCAAAAATTTCTTGATATGGACTCAGAAGGGCTTCTCCCGTCTAAAAGATCTGGAGGGCATAACGACCATACAAACATTTGACCAAATTAAATCCTCTAAGAATATCCCAAACAAATTTTTTAGGTACCTCCAGATCAGAGATTTCTACAATAAAACGCCAATTCGACCGGCGCGAACAAATTTTGAGCAGCTGTGTTCCAGAGATACGGACACAAGGGGACTCACATCTAGAATGTACAGGGAAGTGATCTGCCAGAAGTCGCCCATTGACAATAGACTGAGTTACATGAGACACTGGGAATCAGACCTAGGAGAGACTTTAGAGGACGACGAATGGGACAGAATTATACAGGCGGCGGCGAAAAGCTCAATCTGCACCACATTAAAGGAGAACGCATATAAAGTCCTTATGAGGTGGTATTACACTCCGACGCGCTTAGCGAAATTTGTAAAAGGCTACTCCCCTCTCTGCCCTAAACAGTGTGGGGAAGCAGCTGACCTCCGACATATGTTGTGGTCTTGCACTAAGGGGGCCCCTATTTGGGAACAAATCAGAGATTGGATTCAGCGGATTCTCGATTTGGAGATCCCCCTGGACCCGTGGCTGTTCCTATTGGGCATGCGGATCCAGGGTCTGTCAAATGCGTCGCATAAATTAATCGCGCATTTTGCTACAGCCACAAGATGTGAGATCGCAGCATTATGGAAACAGCAGGAGATACCAATTATCCCTAAGATCAAAAACAGAATTTGGCATGTCTGCCGGATGGAACAATTAACGAGTTTAGTTAATGACTCCGGCACAAATGTTCTAAAGGTCTGGGATCCATGGTTGACCCAGGTAGACATCCCAGGAGTGGACGCCACCTCAATCTTGCACTAATTAAACTAGGTGCGTTCTCCTTTAAGGGCAGATTAGACAACACGACTCAGCGACGCACAGTTAGCAGACCTTCATGTAGTCATAGAATAGGGAAAAACAAATAAAAGAAAGAAACCTCAGAAGAACCTGTCCCAGTTAAAACCCTTAGCTATTGCCTAAAAGGTTGAACAAGAGATATCTAAAAAAACTGCACCAGAGCCTGGCAACCTACCACCTCCCTCCCACCCCTAACCTCTTTCCCTGTCCCCTTGTCAAGTTCGTCTGGTCTTGTTTGTAAAGTGTTAAGTGGATGTGTCTTCGAGGCGTCATTACATGTGTTTAACAAAACTGGAAATGTAATAATGGGCTGTGGAACATTGGCTGTATTTGTACTTTCCAATAAAAATTTAAAGTTGAAAAAAAAACAAAACATTTTTTTATATTGCATTGAGTAATGGAAACCCAGGACAGTGTTGGTGCTAGCTAGATATAAACACTCCAGACATGTACCAATCTTTAAACCCTTGGGTATTTAATGTTGGTACAGATAAGAAGCATGGCTTACTCCAACCCGTTTACCCTGTGGTCAAAATATTAGTACAGCTCAACCCCGTTATAGCGCAATCTGCTATAGCGCGAATCCGCTTTTAATGCTGTCTGAGCGTGGCTCCCGATTTAAAAACATCTCCAAGGTTTTATTTTTATATAATATTCAATGCATTATTGCTAACAGACACACGCTGATACACATATATACACACACCCCTACACCATGCGGGAATTGAACCCATGATCTTTCATATGCTGGTGCAATTCTCTAGCTGCTACACCACAGTATTGGTGTGATGAATCTGACTCTATAAACAAACGTAACATCTACTGCACAGTGCAGTCCATGGGTGATCAGGGTTCAATTCCCGCATGTGTATTATATAAAATGTATTCACTGTTGGGCTGTCATTGATCAGAGAAGGGTCATGTGACCCTCCTGCGCTCAAAAGTCAGTCAAATTGAAAGCTTGGGAGAGCGTATGTAAGCACCTCGGAGCCTGATGAAGTGGAGAGAGCTGCAGATGCCGGGTAAGTCCTCGCAGAACCGTTCTTCCTGATTGCGCCGACCATTTCGCGATCCTGGTTATAACGTGCTCATTATGTGGACCAAGAGCACCGCGTTATAACGGGATTCAGCTGTATTAAGGGTTTCATATTTTTTTTTTTCATTTACAAACCTACTTTACATCCCTATCATTAAAAAAAAAATATATATATATATATATACACACACACACACACACACACACACACACACACACACACACACACACACACACACACACACACACACACACACACACACACACACACACACACACACACACACACACACACACACACACACACAGTTAGGTCCGGAAATAATTGGACACTGACAGAATTTTCATAATTTTGGCTCTGTACGCCACCACAATGGATTTGAAATGAAACAACTGAGATGCAATAGAAGTGTAGACTTTCAGCTTTAATTCAAGGGGTTGAACAAAAATATCGTATGAAACGTTTAGGAATTGCAACCATTTTCATACACAGTCCCCTTATTTCAGGGGCTCAAATGTAATTGGACAAATTAACACAATCATAAATAAAATGTTAATTTTTAATACTTTGTCGAGAATCCTTTGCAGGCAATAACTGAAGTCTGGAACACATGGACATCACCAAACGCTGGGTTTCCTCCTTTGTGATGCTTTGCCAGGCCTTTACTGCAGCTGTCTTCAGTTGTTGTTTGTTCGTGAGTCTTTCTGCATTAAGTTTTGTCTTCAGCAAGTGAAATGCATGCTCGATCGGGTTGAGATCAGGTGATTGACTCGGCCATTGCAGAATATTTCACTTCTTTGCCTTAAAAACATCCTGGGTTTCTTTCGCAGTATGTTTTGGGTCATTGTCCATCTGTAAAGTGAAGCGCCGTCCAATCAACTTCACTGAATTTGGCTGAATCTGAGCAGACAATATATCCCTATACACTTCAGAATTCATCCGGCTGCTTCTGTCTTCGTTCACATCATCAAAAACCACTAGTGACCCAGTGCCATTGTAAACCATGCATGCCCATGCCATCACTGCCTCCACCGTGTTTTACAGATGATGTGGTACACAGCAACTCTCTTTTTTAGATGTCCTCATTACACAGACTAATGGGGAGTTACATACTGATCTTTTTAGAAAGGATACATACAGAAATGCCATTTTAAGGGCAGATAACCATCATCCTCCTTCTCTTATTGATGCATTACCTTTTTCACAGAAAGTCCGGGTCTGCAAAATCACGAGCAGGAAGGATAATATTGAACCAGCTATTGGAGAACTACGTAGTAGATTCCTGGCTAGGGGATATCCTCCTGCTGTGTTAGACCGGGCACTGGATAAAGAGGTAAGTGCTACCAAAAATAAGAAGGAGGACAGGCTTGTATTTACCACTACGTACAGTCATAAGCGAAGCAGAGGAAAAGACCTCCCAGCCCGACGCTACAAGCCTGGTAGACAGCGTGTATCACGCGCAGGCTGTATTAACCCCCAGCACATCGGAGACCAACCATGTAGGAATAAGCACTGTAGCTGTGATGAATCCTTGATCACATTGAACGGGAAAACACTGGACACGATGGGCCCTTGGTCCCTCTAAGGATTCATTTTGCTGGGGGTTAATACAGCATGCGCGTGATACACGCTATCTACCAGGATTGTAACATTGGGCTGGGAGGTCTTTTCCTCTGCTTCGCATATTGCTGGTTTGGCCACGGCTGCTCAGCCTGGAATTAAGACTTTCATTATTGACATTATAAGAAGAGGCTTATACCCCGTGAATATGTATGTAATCACTTAATTGGTGATTTGAGAACTGGAGTGCTATCGTTATTTTTTTTTCTAACCATTTATTTATTTATTTTTTGTGGCATCTATTTATTCACATTTTTTCTTTCTGTGGAACATTTTTTTTTATTTCTCTGGAGTGAGTATTCGTGCTATTCCTATCCTGTGTGTTTTTTATTATGGAAGATTATGTAGAAGTGGAGGATGAGGAAGGGGTTACTGATACCTATGCCTTTAACTGTGGAGACACTCACCGTCAGAGGAGGGCAGAGTCAGTTTTTGATGAAGGTGCTAATTTCATCTGTGAAGAGCCTGCTGACTTAATTACCCACTTCCTTACATTGGAAAAACTGTTATCACAGGACATTAGGTATTGGTGGGACATTACCACTCTTGAGAACTATGCTAGAGTTAAAAGGATTCCGTGAGGCTTACGCTTGAAAAAGGTACCGTCCTTTGGCTTTATTAATAAAGATTTTGAGAATGACTGGAAAGCCATATTAGATCATTGCTCATTTAAGCTAATCAAATTGATCATTAAGTATAAGCTAAATTAAAAAAAAGAAAGTGAGAGCCAATGTGAAAGTCCTACAGGATAAATTGAAAGGTTGCAGAAAAATGGAGAATTTTATTAAATATGACCAAACACTTTTAAGCAACGTGGGTGCTATGGAAAAGTCTCTAATGATTAAGAAACAACAAAAGTTTGATAGGGACAAGATAGACTATGAGAAGCAGCAAGTTTATATATGGCAACGCTACACTACAAACGCACAAAAGCCACAACCAAAATCTGGTTCTAAATATCAGAATAATAAAAAACAAGGTGACTCCAAGAACCCGAATAAATCCATCCTAAAACGCCATGGAAACGCTTCCAGTTTTGAGTCAGATGGTTCTGACTATGAGAGTCGTTCACTAGGCGTTTCCTTTTGTGATGATGATGATAATTGGCGAGTTAGATCTACCTCCCCTGAAACCGACTCTTCACAAAAATCTGTTATGATGCCCTCTCGGAAAGAAGATAAACCTTCATACTCCTTGTTTCAAAAGGAGTCAAAAAACGAAAGAGGACAAGGAGATCATCAAAGAAGAGAAGGGGGGAGGGGGATCCGGGGGATCGAGCAAAAGAAAGAAATATGCATAGGAGAAGTTGTGGATAATGTTATCAACATTTCACATAAGACTCTTACAGATGACCAGATTGCGGTTCTAAATAGAGGTTTAAATTTTGCCCCATACCAAGATTTTAATTTATTCAATACCATCATTGATCTCCAAAAATTAATTCGCAAATTGTCTCTTAAAAAATATTTTAATAGAAAAAAGGGACAACAGAGGTTCCACTATATTCCACTGATAGAGGTCTAGCTGAGAATGTTGATGGTATTGATGTTTCAATGGAGAATTTGGATTTGCATTCATTTCGTGAACAATGTGCTTTATCAGATCTTAGAGATCTTTATGATGAACAAAATCAGGATTTGGAGCCTGAGATCCCTTCCTCATTCAGCTTCTTTGGGCAATTACACTTAGGTCTTAAGAAGAAATCAACCTTTTGCCCTCATATTTTTAACAATCATAATATTAAGACCTTTGAGAAGCTGGTTGAGAGGGATCTCAGGTTATTGGCTAGGGGTATTGTACCCCGGGGGGTTCCCTCTTTAAATAAAACGAATCTGTCAGATATTGACTTCCAGGAGATGATTGCCCTCAGGGAAGATAGGTCTATTACAATCAAAAAGGCTGATAAGGGAGGGGCCATTGTGGTGCCCTCTTCTTCAGATTATCAGGCAGAGGCACTTAGATTACTTGAGGATGTTGAATCTTATACAAAATTGACATGATCCCACATGTGAGTTTTTACACCTTTTGAAAGAGATTCTTGAAGAAGGAAAGGCCCTATTTGTACTTAACACAAAGGAATATGAGTTTCTCTACAATGCCTCACCTATTGTGCCCATCTTCCACCATCTCCCAAAGATCCATAAGTCACTTGTCCGCCCTCCTGGGCGGCCCATTGTGGCCAGTATTGGATCTTTGGGAGATGGGTTATCACGCTACATTGATGGTTTTTTACAGCCACTGGTAAAAAATCTGCCTTCTTTTCTGAGAGATTCTATGGATCTTTTATCCGCTATAAAAAAATGTTATGATAGAAAAAATTAAACTAAACATATACTAAGCGCTTAACCTATTAGCCTAACTTAAGAATACACGATAATGATGGATAAGTGCTCTAAATGTTGGAATTCCCTTACAAAGATACAACAATAAACTAGTGAATTCTACAGACTAATATAACAAACTGAGAAGACGGCTGCCTAAGGATTGAAAAACCACAAACCTATCCACAAGGTAAGTACAACAATAGCTTAAAAACAAAAATAAAACAAACAATGAAAGAAAACAGAAATAGTCCTTGGCGCACTATCTGGTATATAAACCTGCAGAAAAATGAAGTCCAAAGATCTTGGTAGTGAGGATTGTTGGTCCGGAATCCAATCGTACTCAAAGTCCTCTGAGGTGGTGGAATCAGATTTGTGCGAATGATGCTTTAATGCATGCCAGACCAATATGATTGGGTTCAAAGCAGGATCTTAATGAATGTTGCAGATGTGTTTTGGGGTCAATGTCTTGGAAGGACTGGTGACCACTCCAGATGTGAAGTATTCAGAAATGTTACGTTCTTCCCTCTGAGCAATAATGACCTTCTGTATGTAGACTCTCTAATATGAGGAAAAAGCCTTAATGGACTGGTCATGCACAGCTGCATCTAAAGACTTAGTAAACAATTATTTGGAAGTCTGACTCCTCCTCCCTGTCAGACTTCCAAATAATTGTTTACTAAGTCTTTAGATGCAGCTGTGCATGACCAGTCCATTAAGGCTTTTTCCTCATATTAGAGAGTCTACATACAGAAGGTCATTATTGCTCAGAGGGAAGAACGTAACATTTCTGAATACTTCACATCTGGAGTGGTCACCAGTCCTTCCAAGACATTGACCCCAAAACACATCTGCAACATTCATTAAGATCCAGCTTTGAACCCAATCATATTGGTCTGGCATGCATTAAAGCATCATTCGCACAAATCTGATTCCACCACCTCAGAGGACTTTGAGTACGATTGGATTCCGGACCAACAATCCTCACTACCAAGATCTTTGGACTTCATTTTTCTGTCAGGTTTATATACCAGATAGTGCGCCAAGGACTATTTCTGTTTTCTTTCGTTATTTATTTTATTTTTGTTTTTAAGATATAAAAAATGTTAGTTGGAAAAAGACTTTTAGATGGGTGACATTGGACGTGATGTCACTTTACTCAATCATAGATCACGAGCAAGGGATTCGAGCAGTGGAATTTTTTCTTGATGCTTCTACATTGTCCATTTCATTACGTGCCTTTCTTTTGGATTCTATTATGTTTCTGCTCACCCATAATTATTTTTCTTTTGATGCACAATTTTATCTTCAGACACGGGGTACTGCTATGGGGACGTCATTTGCCCCCTCTTATGCTAATTTGTTTGTGGGTCTTTGGGAATCCACACACATTTTCGGTGCTGATAATTCTTTTCGTCATCAGATTATTTTCTATAAACGGTATATTGACGATTTGATTATGATTTGGGATGGGGATTTATTATCACTGCATGCCTTTATTCATACACTTAATACTAATTCTTTAAATCTTAAATTTACTTATGAAGAACACATGAATCACATCAATTATTTAGACATTACTTTATTTATTGACACGACAGGCACTATTCAAACGGACATTTTTAGAAAGCCTCATTCACGTAATACTTTATTGGAAGCAGACAGCAGTCATTCTAAATCATTCATTCGAAGTATACCCAAGGCTGAATTCCTTCGACTAAGACGGCTTTGTTCAAATGACGATTTATTTGAGCATCAAGCAGAGGAATTAAAAACTCGATTTGCTCAAAGAAAATATAATCACACTGATATTGAAGCAGCATATCTGTGTGTCAAATCTACAAACAGGATCGATTTGTTATCGAACTCGTCTGTGAAGTTCAAGAAGAAACATGAATTGGATCGAGTGACGTCTGCTCTATTTGTCACCCAGTTTAGTCGCCAGGCTGAACAGATTCGTTCTATCATTTATAAACATTGGGGGACCCTCACTCTTGATAAGGACCTACATAGTTCAGTTAACCAGGGTCCAGCCATTACTTTTAGGAAATCCAAATCCTTATCTGACTATCTTTCTCCAAGATTGTTTGACTCTAAGAAGTCTAACAAATCTGTTTAAAATAAAAGGTTTTTTTAAATGTGGAAAATGTTGCGTTTGCTGCTATGCGAAACCAATTAAGTCTATTAAGACTATTTATTCTAAAAAGAACTATAGGATCCCATCCTTTATTAATTGTGACTCACAATTTGTCATATACTTTCTTACCTGTGGCTGTGGCCAAGGGTACGTGGGCTGCACTATACGCCCTGTTAAAAACAGAATCATGGAGCATATACGTTCCATTAAAAGAAAAGATTTCATGTTACCAGTTTCAAAACATTTTACTGACTGTCCTTCAGGAGGTCTATCAAATGTTCATTTTTCTGCTGTAGAACTGGTGCCCATGCCCATGAGAGGGGGTGATAGATTAAAGCTCCTCAACCAGCGGGAGATGTTTTGGATCCATTCTTTGGATACATTATCCCCTGCAGGAATTAATACAGAATGGGATCTAGAAAAGGTGAAGGGAAACACAAAATGGATGTGCCCCCTAAAAGAATTCACTTAAATGCACACCATAACAGTGTAAAAATTAACTTTTAATAAATTTACTTAAAACATATATTACCAAAGTAATGTGTAATGTGAATTAAAAATATATTAAATCAACGCTATCAGGCAACCTTGTCGTCAGTTATAAGTTCATACTATCCCATTTAACCACTTAATAATGGTGGGATATGGAGGACACAGATTGCTAGGAGTCAGGGTGTTAACCCCTCTGGAGCAACGGTGAGACCCAATAATGGAAGTGTATAGATGTACACAAGTGAGTGGCCAATGGGTTAAATGTCCAGCTACCTTGCTAGATCAGCCAGCACTGCGCACTATAATGGAGACTTTAGTGTGTTAAAATAAGAGTGCTAGAGTGATAAAGCTGGCAAATGCAGTGATAATGGTAGTACATACACTGCTTGTCCGGGATGGGAAGGGAGCGAAGATAGCAGGGATACACCATGAAAAATAAAAAATAAATGCATACAATAGTGTAATAAGTTCTTTTCAATCTGGATAAAACATGTATGTCTTGGCTCTATAGCAATGCCTACTTACAGCAGGTCAAAAGGTAAAAAGCATTGATCTACACAGCAGGTAGAAAGGTGTCAGGATCTTCAGGAACAACAGCCCAGGTTTACAGCATAAGAAATCAGCACCTCAGCTCAGACGTCAGTAGATGTGAGTGGATCAGAGACATGCAAAAGAAAGGCAGACCATAGTGTCGATCGTGCATAAAATTTATATAAACAAACAACAAATTTTAGGAATTGTACTCACATTGTGTACATAATCATAGTTCACATAAGGCTTTACTTGAGGCAAATGGAGTGCTGGTTCAGTGTGGAGCAGCTCACCGGGGATATTCTCCTTAGACTCACAACAGACCGGGTGGGAGATGGCGTCTGACGTCACATCCGCTGTTGGGGTGACGGCATCCGGTCTTGGAGGCAAACGGTGGGGGAACTCAGCAACTCTGAAGCCTTCAGTAGAAAGAGCAGCTGCAGCAATGAAAGTGGCTCTACGCGTTTCGTCGTACTAGACAACTTCCTCAGGAGCATTCATTGAGGAGAAGATCCCCGGTGAGCTGCTCCACACTGAACCAGCACTCCATTTGCCTCAAGTAAAGCCTTATGTGAACTATGATTATGTACACAATGTGAGTACAATTCCTAAAATTTGTTGTTTGTTTATATACATTTTATGCACGATCGACACTATGGTCTGCCTTTCTTTTGCATGTCTCTGATCCACTCACATCTACTGACGTCTGAGCTGAGGTGCTGATTTCTTATACTGTAAACCTGGGCTGTTGTTCCTGAAGATCCTGACACCTTTCTACCTGCTGTGTAGATCAATGCTTTTTACCTTTTGACCTGCTGTAAGTAGGCATTGCTATAGAGCCAAGACATACATGTTTTATCCAGATTGAAAAGAACTTATTACACTATTGTATGCATTTATTTTTTCTTTTTCATGGTGTATCCCTGCTATCTTCGCTCCCTTCCCATCCCGGACAAGCTACTATTGAAAGGAATCTGTACACATTCCTGGAAGGTTGAGAATTTGATCAGTGATCACCTTGACACATTTTATTTTGAATTTTAATTTTGTGCACTATTTTATCACAGATTGGGTGTGGTTAGCGCCGGTAACAAATCACTTTAAGTTCACTTAGTACATACACTGCAGCATAGACCTGCCAGACACGGCAGTGCTGTGCAAGGAAAGCAGGCACACTCACTATAAAATTAAAGGATTAAATAAATAACTAACTAATGGGATCAACACAGTTAGAGCCAGGAGACTGCTGACACTACATTAAAACAGCTCCAAGTAGGAGACTGACAACATTGCGCGTCCAACGCGCGTTTCCCTCCAGCAAAGGAGCTTCTTCAGGGACAAATTTTAAATCTAAAACATTTTTCATGGACATTTTGTATGAGTATTCTTGCTATGCTTCCGTCTCACGATGATAATAATGATTGTCTGTTTATTAAGTTATTTATTATTGTCATTTTTTTCTGCTTTCTAGTGATCAAATAAGATATATATTTATTAATGAATTCAATTGTCCTACATTTTCTTTTGGCATCTATTCTTCTTTATTATTTATTATTTGTTTTCCTTTTTCTAACTATATATTTACTTTTTTCTAGAATAATATTGTGTTTTACATATGTCCTTTAAACCATATCTATTGTGTCTAGGAGTTTGATGATATACCATTCATATGCCATCTTATGATATTAAAATTAACAAATCAATGGGTTAAATATACATTGAATATTCACTATAGATTTGGACATGTGTATGTTTATGTTTCCACAGTTGATATATATGTGTTATTGATATTTCTTTTGTATGTGATTGGTCTTTTTTATTAATTTTTTACCTGTTTATTCCCTCTATGTGGATCTCTTCCCTCTGAGCATTACGCCCCTTTCCTGTGTTTCATTTCACAGGGAATTTGTGTCCTGGGGGTTTGTGTTTACCTGGACACAGGTGGGCGGTGCTTTTGAGGGTGTAAACCATATAAGAGTTTGATTAAGACCAGTGAAACTACTCTTTGATAAAGCGCACCATGCGAGAGGTTTCTCTTTTTAATTAGTTATGTCCCAATAAATAATTTGTTATTTTTTCTATTAGCCTCCAGTTCTCGTTTTTTCATAGTTGTGATCCAAGTCTTTTCCTTCCTGCTTACTACGTACAGTCAAGCTGGTGGTTTTATTAAATCTACCAGTCTTAAACACTGGCATATTCTGCAAAATGATGATATATTATCTGAAAGTTGCTGTGTACCACCAATGGTGGCATTCAAAAGAGGGAGGAATCTGGCGGATAGCCTGATACATGCAGATAATGAGGGTAACTACAGAACTCCTCATTTTCTGGAGGGTGGCAGACCGGGTAACTTTAGATGCATGAGCTGCTCGGTCTGTAACAGTCTGACTACCGGTAGTCAATTCAGTCACCCCCCAAAGCGGGAGAATCATAAAAATTAAAAATAGACGCCCCACAGCGTGTGCTCCGCTGCTACAGAGACTGGAACAGTGAAAGACATTATTGCTTGGCACGGCGAATTGGCTGTACTGCTGTTCAGCTGAACTGGAGACCTCCTAAGTACTACCTTGAGGCTGAGGGCTGTACTAACAGCTAACCGATTGGAAGACCACCCAGGCCCTACCCCCGAGGCTGAGGGATTGAGAAGGAGAGAGCCACGACATCTCTATTGGCGTCCGTTGGTGCTTGGGTAACATTAACCCTGAAATGATTGTTTTTTCTATCTAAATGTACGCTTAATACTCACCTTTATTTTGTGGTTACTAATATAATTTTTAATGCACTATGAGCGTTGTGCGCTGTTTTTTTGTATTTCTGTTTGCTATTAGGGGGTATTTGAGCCATCCCTGGTGCCACAGCTGCAGACGTTCCATATACTCTACGTGTTTAAAGGTCACCTCTTTTTGTACATCACTATATCACCTCACTTTTATTGATTGTAGTAGCGCACTATATCTTTTCACATTTTCTCACTCCAGATAGGGAGACTTTCTTATTGAGACGTGAAGCATTCTGGATACATGCTTTAAATACCAGCAACGGTATGGGTCTTAATGAGCAACAGAATTTAAAATGCTTCCTTAATAGAAGGTAATTTTTTGTCTTTCTACAGGCATATTTGATCTTGCACCATCCATGGACTCTGCACTTACCTATTGGGAAAATTATCCTTTTTGTGTGGTTTTTTTCCCTTCCCTCCCTCCCCCCCCCCCCTGGCTGTGTGTACCCATTTCTGACTAGGTATACACACTAGTATATTCTAAATACTGATGTACTGCATATTCTTATGTGGCATTTCACGGTAACTTTGCAGGATTATACTGATGTCATCAGCAGTATACAGTCACATGTTTTTAATAGTATATTGCTGTATTAGTTTTGTGCACATATGCTTTATGAATATTTTGGTGTGTGGTTTATTTACACTTTCAGGGTGATTTATAGGAGTGTGTCACTCCTCCCTGCTCTGACACTGATCCCATGGCGACGGATACATCTTTGTCCAGCCCTGTGAGTACAGTCTTGATTGGTGCACACCCCCCCCTTCCCCCCGACGGGCGGGTCACGCTGACGTCATCATGGGGGAGTGTTCAGTCTGGGGAGAGGTGTGGCTGTGGCTGCATTCCTCCAAGACAGCTCTATGCTGTATTGCCAGGGATTTAGACCTAGACGTCTGACGTCACTAGGGGGCGCCATATGGTAGCTCTGACATCACTAGGGGGCGCCATATGGTAGCTCTGACGTCACTAGGGGGCGTCAACATCCTGGTTATGTGGCAGAGCGGGGAGAGTATCAGGGGGGTGGTATATATTGTGACTGTTTTCTTGTGTTTGGTAGCCTTCACCTTGAGAAAGGCAGTATTAGACTGCCGAAACGTTGGACTTTATGGCATATTAAACCTCCTTTGAGTAAGACCGTGTGCCTGCTTCTTCTTCTTTGTCCGGCTACAGGAAGGGTCAGGAGACAGGGAGGACAGAGGCAGGAGAAACCCATCTGACTCCGGCCTTGCCTGTCCCTACGAATACAAACATACAACCCCTCACTGAATAACATAGCCCTAATCCCATGTAATAATCCTGGGTGTAAACAAAATAATGGTTTTATGAATATTGTAATGGTTTATTAGGGACCTAGGAGGTGGCTAGTGGTGCTGTTATGTGTATTTTTGTTTATTGTGGGTAGTGGGGGTGGATGAACGGGGTATTGGCCCCAAGGATGGGTGTTTAGGCCTACCGGGTGGGGGGGGGGGGTAGCGGGAGGGGTTAACCCCTTCATTACCTTAGCGGTATTAACCACGAAGTTAAAGAAGAGGTTAAGTCATCCTGCAACCCCCTGGCAAGGCCTAAACACCCACCCAGGGCCAAATACCACCTTCACCCACCCCCGCTACCCACAATAAGCCTGGCACGGGTGTATAACCCCTTCATTGCCTTGGCGGTAATGAAGTTGCCTGTAAATGCATTTTTTATGCATCGGATTCATGCCGGGGGTCTCTGGTGCTGATATTAATGGATATCAGCTCTGGGACACATGCATGTTATTTTCATCGCAGCTTCACCCCACCTTCTTGCCAACTTTTGTGGCGGGACAATTTGGAGAAGAAACAGCAATTTTAAAGTGGCGATCAGCCGCAATAAGCTGATCAGGGCTTATAGAATTGAGCGTGTTTGAAAAACTGGCGATCAGTGCTGAAAAGTGGCTTATCACCGCGCGTCTGCCGATTTAATTTATTTATTTATTTTCCGGCAAAAAAACCCCGGTTATTTTTGCTCTAATCGCCAGCTTCTCTGGGCTTTCTGAATCGCTGTAGGCTTTTTTGGCTATAAACTGGTGATAAGTGGCTTATCGCTGCTTACTGCATGAGGGCCTTAGGGAGGATTTGTTCCTGTAAAGTACACCTAGTTTGGCATAGGATTTGGATGTCAGGGTATCAATGTGCATCCCAAATGTTAAATGGGAGTTGAACTATATGCCCAGATATTTCAAACAAGTAACAGGGGCTAGGATGGTATTAGAGCTGGTTTTTATCTGAAGCTCTGTCATTGGCAGCTTTAGCAATTTAGCTCTGGTCCCAAATACCATTGTTACAGTCTTGTCAGTGTTTAAAATCAGTTTGTTTTGGGAAATCCAGTTTCAAGTCTCAAAAAATCAGATTGAAGTATGTGTTCAAGGTCAGAGAGGCGAGGGCTGCGTGCATATAGGATCAGATCCAAGGCCTCTCACAATAACCTGTTAGGAATATTATTTTCTCATCTATCCGACATAAGTATAAAATATACTCTACCAAGACCCCTAATACAGAGTTACCCACCTTATACGGGAGCAGCTGCCAGACGAGTACAGTAAATGTATCTTATTTCTTTTACCACTGGAGGGCAGCGTGGAGTTGCAAGGAGTGGCGCCCGTAAGGACGACGTGCCAGTTAGGCGGAAGGAGACGCGCACACACTTTTATGTGAAACGGATATTTTTGGGGAGGGATTTAGTAGTCTGAGTGAGAAAATTGATATTTTGTCACAATGGAAAAATGGAAAAATTAACCATTTAAATATGCACAGATTTTATCCCACGTTTGGAAATTAGGGATGTTGCCTAAAAGTCTGAGAATGCATTAAGTGCCACCCACGGGCTTTAATGAAGCAGCATTTGTGGGATAAAGGGAACAGCATCCTGTATAAAGGTATTTTGGGCTCGATATAAATAATTGAAGCCAAAAACTAATATTAAGTAAATTGAGAATGGAAAAATATTCAGCACAAACGTACAGAATGTGATATTCTGAGAGATCTTACAGATGTTATCAAATCCCACAATGAATATATAGAAAATGTCTGTATAGAACGAGTCAAACAAGAATATGCCAATAAAACGTTTAATTGGGAGATACAGGGGCCACAATTCAGGTCAGTTAGCTGGAAGAAGGGAAGCCGGTCAGCCAGAAGAGCAGGTCCTCCGGTCAGCCAGAAGAGCAGGTCAGCCGGTCAGCTCTGAGATCAGCATTACTTATATCCCCTAAACGTTGTCCCCTGCATGTAATGCGCAGAACAGCCTGCACTGCATATACTGTACATGAGATACTTAACCCTTTCTTTTCGCTCGACTCTAATCTGAATGATTTGCTAATTGGTTTGTAATTAGAGAGATATTTGTAGCAGAATCCCATGTATGTTCTTTTTACCTTTTTAGATACCGTTTTGTGTAATAAAAGATATGAGATCAGAGGGGCTTCCTGTTTGCACTCGTGTTTTGGCAGAAGTGTATATGTGACCCTATAAATCTCCCTCACACCCGGCTTGGCAGCGTGACACTAGTGCAATGACCTGGGGAAGAATCACTGAGCTGTTAGCAATAGATACAACGGATAGAAAAGACACTACACATAGGTTGGATTAAAGAGAGTATTTTATTGAAATAATGAATCTCTTTGCTGGTAGGGGCCTGCAGCACATTGCAGAGCAATATAGTAACACGCAGAGCAATGCACTGCAGGCCCCTCCGGCAGCAAAGGAGTGAAGACCAATGCAGGGTGTATAAAGATCTCACTGATAATTCATGCACAAAGGGCAATTTGTTGCTGTGATCCAGAGGAAGGCGAAACATAACCCCTGCTGTGTAATGGGGGAAAAAAATTCCTTCCTGACCCCATTAAATGGCGATCGGAGGGTCCCTGGATCACTGCGCAGTGAGATCAGATGGAGCAGCACAGATCAGCGTTGTTATACACAGGGGCACACTCAGTATATAGAGATGTGGGTGATGGGGCCCTTGTGCCCCTGTGTATAACTCACCTGCTCCCCCATCCCCCTGCATATCTATCCCATTCACCCCTTTTCCTCCCGCATACCTCGCAGGGCCGGCCGGCCATTAGGCGGTCGCCTAGCGCGCAAAGGTCCTAGGGGCGCATTAATAATCATTATTATTTTTTTTCTTATTATTTCTAATTTATTTATCTTTTTTTTTAAATTATTATTCTTTTTTTTTATCCAGTATTTTGGCGCCCTTTTGTTTTTATTTTGCGTCGCGCTGGGGTGCGGTCGCACCCCCTGCAGTCCCGATAGCTACGCCACTGTTTATTTTATTATTTTATTTATCTTGTTATTTTTTATACAACTGGGGCACAAATTTTAAGTTTCGCCTCGGGCGCATGAAACCCGTGCTCCGGCCCTGCTCCTTGTTCTCTCTCACCCTCTCACGCCCAATATCCCTATCTCCCTCTAGTACCTGCCCCTCCCGCAGCCTTCCTGATCTTATCTGCCTCTCCTGCGGTCAAACCAACTTCTCAGGGCCCCTAGAATACCCCTGTATCTACGCCCTGGCTCCTCTGCTACCTGCTCCCGGCTTCTTCTCCGCCTAAAAAAGGTGAAGCAGCAGATCTGTCCGCACCTCTCGTATTCTCCTACCTGCTCCTGGGGTCTTCTCCTCCGCCTAAAAAAGGTGAAGCAGCAGATCCGGCCACACCTGTCGTATGCTCCTTGGTCATCGTACACCACGTCTGCCTCCTCGGCCGCCTTGTAGCCCACCTCATTGTTCCACTTGACGCCCGCTTTTTCGTATGCCTCGTCGTCCGCCTCGTAGCCCGCCTCGTCGTCTGGTGGCACAAAGGGCACCACCTTCGTGCGTGTCCTGACCTGCAGGAGACATGAAGTGTTTGTAACCAGGGACAGTGATACTCTGTATCGCAAGAGCTCCTGTGCCACTTATACCCCCTCCGCAATACCACGTTATACCGCCCTCCACAGGGCAAATACCCGTTATACCCACCTCCCCAGGCCCAGTACCCAGTTATACAACCCTCCCAAGGCCCAGTACCCTGTTATACACCCCTCCCAAGGCCCAGTACCCTGTTATACGCCCCTCCCAAGGCCCTGTACCCTGTTATACACCCCTCCCCAGGCCCAGTACCCTGTTATACACCCCTCCCAAGGCCCAGTACCCTGTTATACACCCCTCCCCAGGCCCAGTACCTGTTATACCCACCTCACCAGGCCCAGTACCCGTTATACCCACCTCACCAGGCCCAGTACCCATTATGTACCCCTCCCCAGAAGGTCATATTTCTATTTATCAAAAATACATTGAGTAACCTCTGGTTTTCAGGCATGTCCTAGGGGAGTTATCACAGAGACACAGAAACGTCGCTGAGTTTGGTGAGTAACTCCCTTAACCTCTCAGCAGTTGAATTCCCCATTAGGCGCTTAACACGTTAAAAACAAGCGTTGCTATTTCTCTGCATGAAGTTGCAGGTAATTGGAAGAGTTACACAGTGACGACTATTTCATCACTCACCTTCTTCTCCCGAAACGGTCTTTTCTGTCTTATTTCCGGCTTCACATCGGATATCCATATCCATTCTTGGCCTCTGATCTGTATGCAAGACAATGCTTTAAGACAGGGTTGCGCAACCTTTTTCCCTGCTCCCCCCTCCCCCCTCCCCACCTTGTCTCCGACGTTCTGATGTAACGACGTCATGTGATATCACGTTGCTATGGCAATGCCACATCATGTGACGCCACGTTGCTGTCGCCAGAAGCCGCCGGAGACAAGGAAAGGGAACTTACAGAGGACTTGCGCGCGATTTCCGGCATTTAATTTAAATGCTGTGGGGAAGAGCGAGGGGCCACTGTAAGCGCCGAGCCCCTCCTCCCAAGAAAATGTCGCGCCCCTCGATTTGCACACCCCTGCTTTAAGAGATATTCTGGGACCCTCCAACTCCTCCATCGGACCCTTCCTCATACTCACACTGACTGACCTTGCAGTGCTCTGCACTGACTTGCACTGACCTGCTATGATGCCTCTCAAAATACCATGCTAACTCATTCTGAACATACATGTGTCCTTTCTACATGTTACTCAGCTTGTATGGGCCACAGACAGCTTTCCCGGGGTCCAGGACTAGTTTCCACCGGGGACCCTCACCCATGGGTCGGCGACCTTGCGAGAACCCACCCCCCCCCCAACCTGTTTTCTCTTGCACTGCCATAGACTACAACATTTCGGCCTGCTGGTCTTTTTCAGGTAAAGTGGCTAAACCCACTAAATCCAGCAAAGAAAGGCCAGCAGCCAAAACATTGTAGTCTGTGGCACAATAAATTATCTTTTTTTATTCAAATCTGTGTGCCCTTTTCCATCAATCTTATTGTATACATTGGACGAAATGCCGGTCTTCCCTGAGACTAAGGGGCACTGGTAAAAGTATCACTAATTGTTTTTTTTGGTATGCAGCAAATCCCCATCATTTTTGCGTTCTCTTGCTCTGCCCCAATCTGACACACCACCTTGCTCTCTCACCCCCCTCTTACACTCCCCCATCACCCTTTCCTTCCCCAAAGGTTGTCCTTTAATCAGATCTTACCCAAATTGTCTCCATCTCCCTTGGAAATGTTCTGTCTTTAAGCTGTGTGGCTCCTCTTGATCCGAACTTTCTTAGCTGACCCCTTTAGGTTTCGGCTCCGAGGGTCTAAAAAATAAGCGACTCCGAAAAGATGTGAAATATGCACAAGGGTCCTAAAATATTTATCTAATGGGGCTCTGAGGGGGAGACTTAAATACTAGTTAATTTAATCTATTTAACTAACAAATATGATCTATTAAACTAAGAAATATAATGTATCAAACTAAATAAATATCTATTAAACTAATAAATAGAATCTATTGTACTAAGAAATATAATCTATTCAACTAAATAAATATAATCTATTTAAAAACAATACAATAAAAAGCTGGAGAAATGATACGTTAACCAAGCCACAGATGTGATGCCAATGAGCGTTGAACTCCTTGCAGATCCACCGTCAGCTGGTTGTGGCAGAAAGTGGTGACATGCAGTAGAACAGAGTGGTTGAGCTGTAACCACGGCAGTCAGGTCAGAAATCAACACAATATTTTTTGAAATTTAGAATGAGAATGTTCAATATGTCACATTCTGGGCTCAGACCCTGAGCCCTGTCACATGTTAGCAGCTTGTGATAATAGAAGATATCCATATACTGGGATGTGATAAGAGACATGAAGGTCATTTTATACTGGGTCCCATAACCTGCTTTATATGAAGTATCATTTTACACTAATTAGTAGAGATGCTACATTTTGAAAAATAGCGCTTTTGGCGACATTGTTCATTTTCTCTACAAATGATAAATGAAAAAGTTGGATAAAACGTTATATGTGTGTGTGCGCGTGCAATATATATATATATACACATATACATACATACACATATAGTATGTTTATATATATATATCATACTATATGTATATATATTGTCTGTTTTATACACACATACACGTGTGTGTATATGTATGTGTGTGTGTGTGTGTATATATGTGTGTGCGTGTGTATATATATGGTATAACCCAGAGGTGCGCAAAGTGGAGGGCGGGAGATTTTTCGGGGGGGGGGAGGCGCACGGGCGGTTGCAGAGGCCCCGCGCACTTCCTCGAGGCATTAAAATTAAATGCCGGGGGATCGCGTGAGGCCTCTGCAATGCTATTACTTACCTTGACTCTGCCGGCGTCACTCGTGTCCATGGCAACGCGGTGTTAAATTACGCCGCGGGGTCATGTGACGTCACCCTCGTCAAATGCCGCTGCCGGTCACGTGACGCCGCATCAAGGTAAAGGAGGGGGTGGGGGCGCGAGCTCCCCTGGTATAACCAATAAATAATATAGCTGATATAGCAATTTGGTTGTGGCTAGAGAAAGATTATAGTGGCAGTGAGAATTAGTGGCCAGAATTAATAACTAAAAAGTAGCTGTAATAAAATAATAATAAACACTATGCCTAAACACAATAACAGTCCAGAAACTTAGCTCTAATAGCTATGTTATAACTCAATCATAAAAGGATCCAATTCGGGCATCCTCTGGAGTCCTGGCAGCTCTCTTCGGGGAAACAACCACCTCCTCGATAGATACCTAAACAAAAAAAAAGAAGAGAAAGCGCCCGCTCCATGTGTAAATTCGGTTTAACAATTTCATTTCCTGGACAAGATAAAAATAACAAACTCACAAACATCCGTTTGGTAAAAGCGTTGTATGAGACAGGCTCGTGCTCCGTGGTAATCCGGTGGTCAATCCGGTGGTCAATCCGCAGCTCCAGACTTTGGACGATGACCGGGAAACTCGATAGGCTGCGCCCCTTGCAGTGTGGTCCTCCGGCAATCTGTAGTATGCAGTTGTGATTCCACTCTGTAATTCCGGTGTCTCGCCTTGTTCGCGTACCAACTTCCCTTCCGGCGTCAAGACGGATAGTGTGGCAATAGCAACGAGAAGAATGTACCTACGTGTTTCTTCAGCACACGGCTGATTTCATCAGAGGATAATGCTACAACTCAGTCGTAATGGTTTTATAGTCCTACAGTCCAATTGGTAATGGCATAATAGATCACATATGTTACTGATTTTAGATAATAATAGATTCTTGTATGACACACACACCTCAGGGGCGTGAGGAAGGTCCTATACAGGACCGAAACGTTGGATTTATATGTGCCTGCTTTTTTTCAAATACACTTTTGCAATATACCTTGAGTGCTGTTTTTTGTCTCCTTGGTGGGACACCTGGTTTCATATATATATATATATACAGTGTTCGACAAACCTATACATTTGCTCGCCCCGGGCGAGTGGATTTAACCCCCGGGCGAGTAAATATTGGCCCAAGCAGCACACGTTTGGTACTAGGTGGCGAGTAGATTTTTTTGTGTGGCGAGTAGATTTTTTGGTGATTTGTCAACCACTGTATATATATATATATATATATATATATATATATATATATATATATATATATATATATATATATATATATATATACAAATACAACTGTATGCTCATCTACATGTCTTAGGCAGGTCTGCAACCCCGCCTTTCCCCATTATCACCCAGCATACAGCACTTCCACTGCAGCAAGGGATTCTGGGAAATGACATGCAAATGAGCACACAGTGTCACTTTTTGCCTCAAAAACCATTTTTAACATGGTTCCCTATAGGCTTAAGCTTGCTGCATGGTCACAGCTTTGAGCACAGCCAGGGTTAAGGTGCATACCCAGAAAACCACCCACAGACAGCTGTTTCGACCTTAATGGGTCTCATCAGTGTGGGGTTGATTTAACTGGGTATGCAAAGAGGCTATGGGATAGGCTATACCATAATACTGAGTTAAGTTATGGTGAGTAAAAAAAGTGACAAAAACCCTCCACAGGAAAGCAAATATGCAAATACAACTGTATGCTCATCTGCATGTCTTAGGCAGGTCTGCAACCCCTCCTTTCCCCATTATCACCAGCATACAGCACTTCCACTGCAGCAAGGGATTCTGGGAAATGACATGCAAAAAAAAAAAAAAAAAAAATATATATATATATATATATATATATATATATATATAATCTTCTTCTCTCTGAAGAAGACCGTTTTAGTCGGAACGCGTTGGAGTGAGAGTCTCTGGAGTGGGACCCCTACCCTTTTCCATGACAGGAGGCCTTGGCTATCTGTAAATTGGCCTTTCACACCTACGCTTTAATGGTGATGTATTTACATCTTTAATACTCGAGCATTTATTGCCTCCATTTCTGCAATTACTATTTTACAACAACAGCTATCTCCTTACGTTATGTGCACAAATCTGCAGTGTGTGTAGAGGTATATGTGCATGCTTGGATCAGAGCTGCTTGTGTGGAGAGGTATATGAGCATGCTTGGATCAGAGCTGCTTGTGTGTAGAGGTATATGTGCATGCTTGGATCAGAGCTGCTTGTGTGTAGAGGTATATGTGCATGCTTGGATCAGAGCTGCTTGTGTGGAGAGGTATATGTGCATGCTTGGATCAGAGCTGCTTGTGTGTAGAGGTATATGTGCATGCTTGGATCAGAGCTGCTTGTGTGTAGAGGTATATGTGCATGCTTGGATCAGAGCTGCTTGTGTGTAGAGGTATATGTGCATGATTGGATCAGAGCTGCTTGTGTGTAGAGGTATATGTGCATGCTTGGATCAGAGCTGCTTGTGTGGAGAGGTATATGTGCATGCTTGGATCAGAGCTGCTTGTGTGTGTAGAGGTATATGTGCATGCTTGGATCAGAGCTGCTTGTGTGTAGAGGTATATGTGCATGCTTGGATCAGAGCTGCTTGTGTGTAGAGGTATATGTGTATGCTTGGATCAGAGCTGCTTGTGTGTAGAGGTATATGTGCATGCTTGGATCAGAGCTGCTTGTGTGTAGAGGTATATGTGCATGCTTGGATCAGAGCTGCTTGTGTGTAGAGGTATATGTGCATGCTTGGATCAGAGCTGCTTGTGTGTAGAGGTATATGCGCATGCTTGGATCAGAGCTGCTTGTGTGGAGAGGTATATGTGCATGATTGGATCAGAGCTGCTTGTGTGTAGAGGTATATGCGCATGCTTGGATCAGAGCTGCTTGTGTGTAGAGGTATATGTGCATGATTGGATCAGAGCTGCTTGTGTGGAGAGGTATATGTGCATGCTTGGATCAGAGCTGGAGTGTGTGTAGAGGTATATGTGCATGCTTGGATCAGAGCTGCTTGTGTGTAGAGGTATATGTGCATGCTTGGATCAGAGCTGCTTGTGTGTAGAGGTATATGTGCATGCTTGGATCAGAGCTGCTTGTGTGGAGAGGTATATGTGCATGCTTGGATCAGAGCTGCTTGTGTGTAGAGGTATATGTGCATGCTTGGATCAGAGCTGCTTGTGTGTAGAGGTATATGTGCATGATTGGATCAGAGCTGCTTGTGTGGAGAGGTATATGTGCATGCGTGGATCAGAGCTGCAGTGTGTGTAGAGGTATATGTGCATGCTTGGATCAGAGCTGCAGTGTGTGGAGAGGTATATGTGCATGCTTGGATCAGAGCTGCTTGTGTGGAGAGGTATATGTGCATGCTTGGATCAGAGCTGCTTGTGTGTAGAGGTATATGTGCATGCTTGGATCAGAGCTGCTTGTGTGTAGAGGTATATGTGCATGCTTGGATCAGAGTTGCAGTGTGTGTAGAGGTATATGTGCATGCTTGGATCAGAGCTGCTTGTGTGTAGAGGTATATGGGCATGCTTGGATCAGAGCTGCAGTGTGTGTAGAGGTATATGTGCATGCTTGGATCAGAGCTGCTTGTGTGTAGAGGTATATGTGCATGCTTGGATCAGAGCTGCTTGTGTGTAGAGGTATATGTGCATGCTTGGATCAGAGCTGCTTGTGTGTAGAGGTATATGTGCATGCTTGGATCAGAGCTGCTTGTGTGTAGAGGTATATGTGCATGCTTGGATCAGAGCTGCTTGTGTGTAGAGGTATATGTGCATGCTTGGATCAGAGCTGCTTGTGTGGAGAGGTATATGTGCATGCTTGGATCAGAGCTGCTTGTGTGTAGAGGTATATGTGCATGCTTGGATCAGAGCTGCTTGTGTGTGTAGAGGTATATGTGCATGCTTGGATCAGAGCTGCTTGTGTGTAGAGGTATATGTGCATGCTTGGATCAGAGCTGCTTGTGCTGGTGATTACTTTTGCTGTTCTTTGCCTCACGGAATACATGTTTGGTAGATGTGAGTCCCCCTCCTCTTTTATCAATTTTTCTTCCCTTGTTTTTAACCCACAGTAATACATTTGTATTGTTATCACTTTCTTGGCATGCCCGTGTGCTTCTTCATAAGGATGCTTTTTTCGTTGTAATACATATCCATTATCCTTTAGCACCACTGTCCATTGTTATTATATCATAAATCACGACAGTTTCTGGGCAACAGTGACGCACTGTGTTGATGCGGTATACTTTGTGTCACATATATATATATATATATATATATATATATATATATATATAATCAAAAAATAAATAGACTATACCGTTCTGTGGCTAACGAAATGCTTTTATTTGTGCGAGCTTTCGAGATACGCTGATCTCTTCTTCTGGCGGTGTTACAATGAATGAAGCAAGCAAAGGGTATACTTAAAAACAGTGTCTCTTGGAATGTTATCTGTGCTTGTCTCTTCTCCCCCCCCCTTGTGTGAATGTGATTTATGGCTAGAGGTGTTAAATGGTTCCTGAAAGTTAGTGATGTAAGAGTGTGTGTGTGTGTGTGTGTGTATCTGTGTGAATATAAATGAATGGAGAGCCCACAGTTTATACAGTGCTTTACAAAAGGTGTGTGTGTGGAGTGGGAGTTAATATAAATTGTGTGGGTAGGTGTGGAAATGTGAGAGATTGTAGCAAAACTAAAAGTGTGTGTAGATACTATGTGGTCCCTATTGGTGTATAGGGATGGAAAAACAAGGAGTATTTGTATGTGTAAGAGACAGCTGTGTGTGCATACATATAGCACAGTATGTACAGACATGGCCTTTAGCGCTCATGGGAAGAGAGTTCACTTGTGTCAGTAATGACTCATAAAATTTCGATCTCTGTTTAGGCCACCGCTAAGTGTCCCGAACAGTTGCATATATTTCTATTCGTGCAACCATCTCTATTTCGGTGTTTTAAGATTAACTTTGAGTATGGCAACCCCCAGATCGTCCATCTTATGGACAGAGTCAGAGAAACGTTCGCCGACAGGACTGTCTCTTGTTCCGCGTGTGATGCTGTGCGATGCAGGTTCATTCTCTTGTTTAGCCCCTGCCCCGTCTCACCTATGTAGTAGCAGCCCCCTGGACATTTCATGCACATGATGAGGAACACGACATTGCTGGAGGAACAGGTGAACCTTCCTCTGATTTTGTATTCCCGATTCCGATTTGTATTGTGTCCGCTGTGTCGAGTATTGCGCAGGTTTTGCATCTTGCGTCCTGGCCTGGCATATATATAATTATATATATATATATTCCACAGAAGCAGCCGCCACTCCAGTTGCATGTAGAAAAAATTGGGTGCTTGTCCCATAAAGCAATAATAAACCACACGATTCCGTTTGAAGCACGAGATCAGGAGACAGCACTCTGGTAAGTTTGATCACAAGTTTTTGTACTGAAAAAGACACATAAACCGACGTGTCACGACAGGTCACTCTGCGCGTATTCTGACAGGCCGAGATGGCGTTTGCAGGGAGCTCGGGCGGTGGTAACATCTCTGCGGTGGCGCGGTCCGGATCCCAATACGTTCGCCGCGGAACCCGCTCTGGGCTTCAGTGTAAATCTCCGTCTCCCCCTGTCAGCCTCAGGCAGCTGTTTAGCTATATTTTTAGCCAATCCAGGATTCCTTTATCCCGTTTTATTGAACACTGTCTTCCTTTTTATTATTTTATATACCGTTTGTCATGTTGTTTATAGATTTAGTTTCATTTAGTTATATTTGATTATTCATGTGGTTTGTGTTCATTGTAACCGAACCCGGATCTGTGACGCATATGTACTGAGGTGGGGTTGGATCCCCTCGGTTATTTCTTGTTTTATTAATAAATAATTTACTATATTTTAATCTCTGGTGCGCATTGTGTGCATTTTTCTTCTTGTCTGCACAGTGCTTCAGATTCTGCATCTGAAAAAATGCCGGTGGATCGGGATGTGAGGTAGGGAAGTGACGTCCGTGCCGGAACGTTATTGCCACGCCTCCAAATATTCATTGCCACGCCCCCAAATCGCGCCCGCTGCATACCCTGCAAAGCCATTAAAAAGCTCAGGCTTCAGCAAGTGTATTGCAGCGTGTGTGCGCCTTCCCTCCTTCTGAAATACTATAGACCAGGCCTGCACAACTCGTAAAGCGAGAAGGGCCAAAATGCTCCAAGGAAAAAAAATTTGGGCAGCACGGGTAAAATCATCATCATCATCTCTCCTCCAGCACCTCTCATCATCATCCTCATATCTCCCCCAGAACCCCTCACTATCAACCTTTGCGATACTCCCCATCTATCTCTCATACCCCCATCTCTCCCCCTCACCCACACATAATACTCCCTCTCCACAAACACACAATACCCCACTGCACACCACACACATCCCACGCCCCCTGCACCTCACATCCTTCTACCCCCCTGCACCTCACATCACTCTCCCCCCCTGCACCTCACATCACTCTCCCCCCCTGCACCTCACACCACTCTCCCCCCCTGCACCTCCCATCTCTCCCCCCTGCACCTCACATCACTCTCCCCCCCTGCACCTCACATCACTCTCCCCCGCTGCACCTCACATCACTCTTCCCCCCTGCACCTCACATCACTCTTCCCCCCTGCACCTCACATCACTCCCCCCCCTGAACCTCACATCACTCCCCCCCCTGAACCTCACACCACTCTCCCCCCCCTGCACCTCACATCACTCTCCCCCCCTGCAACTCACATCACTCTCCCCCCCTGCAACTCACATCACTCTCCCCCCTGTACCTCCAATCACCCCCCCTGCACCTCCAATCACCCCCCCTACACCTCCAACAACCCTCCCCTGCACCTCCAATAACCCCCCCTGCACATCCAACAACCCTCCCCTGCACCTCCAAAGACCCCCCCTGCACCTCCAAAGACCCCCCCTGCACCTCCAATGACCCCCCCTGCACCTCCAATAACCCCCCCTGCACCTCCAATAACCCCCCGCACCTCCAATGACCCCCACACCTCCAATCACCCCCCCTGCACCTCAATCACCCCCCTGCACCTCCAACCACCCCCCCTGAACCTCCAATCACCCCCCCTGAACCTCCAATGATCCCCCCTGCACCTCCAATGATCCCCCCTGCACCTCCAATCACCCCCCCCTGCACCTCCAATCACCCCCCCCGCTGCACCTCCAATCACCCCCCTCTGCACCTCCAATCACCCCCCCTGCACCTCCAATCACCCCCCCTGCACCTCCAATCACCCCCCTCTGCACCTCCAATCACCCCCCCTGCACCTCCAATCACCCCCCCTGCACCTCCAATCACCCCTGCACCTCACCCCCTACACCTCACCTCCCCTGCACCTCACCTCAATGCACCTCACCTCAATGCACCTCACATCACCCCCGGGACCGCGGGGAATCGCTGCCATTTTTTTTTTTTGAAGGTTTTTTTTTTTAAGTTTTTTTTTTTTTTAAATCTCATTGCGGGCCGCACAGAGAGGCCGGGCGGGCCGCACAGAGAGGCCGGGCGGGCCGCACAGAGAGGCCGGGCGGGCCGTACAGAGGGGGCCGCACAGAGAGGCGGGGCGGGCCGCACAGAGAGGCGGGGCGGGCCGCACAGAGAGGCGGGGCGGGCCGCACAGAGAGGCCGGGCGGGCCGCACAGAGAGGCCGGGCGGGCCGCACAGAGAGGCCGGGCGGGCCGCACAGAGAGGCCGGGCGGGCCGTATGCGGCCCGCGGCCGTTATGTTGTGCAGGCCTGCTATAGACGCAGCCTTATCGACGCTTACTGAATAGGCCACTGTGTCTCTGTCTCTCTCTGTGTCTCTGTGTCTCTCTGTGTCTCTCAAATCAAAATCAGCTTTGTTGGCATGACAAAAGAACATTTCAGTATTGCCAAAGCGTGAGTAATAGGGGGTGTGGGACAATGATTACACGAATACTAGGGGGTACGGTTTAATGGTTATACAGTACATTACTTTTGTCTCTCTCTCATTCTCTGTCTCTCTCTCATTCTCTGTCTCTCTCTCATTCTCTGTCTCTCTCTCATTCTCTGTCTCTCTCTCTCATTCTCTGTCTCTCTCTCATTCTCTGTCTCTCTCTCATTCTCTGTCTCTCTCTCTCATTCTCTGTCTCTCTCTCATTCTCTGTCTCTCTCTCATTCTCTGTCTCTCTCTCATTCTCTGTCTCTCTCTCATTCTCTGTCTCTCTCTCATTCTCTGTCTCTCTCTCATTCTCTGTCTCTCTCTCATTCTCTGTCTCTCTCTCATTCTCTGTCTCTCTCTCATTCTCTGTCTCTCTCTCATTCTCTGTCTCTCTCTCATTCTCTGTCTCTCTCTCATTCTCTGTCTCTCTCTCATTCTCTGTCTCTCTCTCTCATTCTCTGTCTCTCTCTCTCATTCTCTGTCTCTCTCTCTCATTCTCTGTCTCTCTCTCTCATTCTCTGTCTCTCTCTCTCATTCTCTGTCTGTCTCTCATTCTCTGTCTCTCTCTCATTCTCTGTCTCTCTCTCATTCTCTGTCTCTCTCTCATTCTCTGTCTCTCTCTCATTCTCTGTCTCTCTCTCATTCTCTGTCTCTCTCTCTCATTCTCTGTCTCTCTCTCTCATTCTCTGTCTCTCTCTCATTCTCTGTCTCTCTCTCATTCTCTGTCTCTCTCTCATTCTCTGTCTCTCTCTCATTCTCTGTCTCTCTCTCATTCTCTGTCTCTCTCTCTCATTCTCTGTCTCTCTCTCTCATTCTCTGTCTCTCTCTCATTCTCTGTCTCTCTCTCTCATTCTCTGTCTCTCTCTCTCATTCTCTGTCTCTCTCTCATTCTCTGTCTCTCTCTCTCATCCCTGTATGATAGGTATGTTCCAACTCTATTTTTTGCTCTTCTTTTCCGTTTGAGAGGAGGGAGTCCCTCACCTCTTCAGCCACACACCAGGAACGCTGGATTGCTTACAGACGCTCGGAGAGGCGGATACAGTCGTGGATTGCAGGCACTGATTTATCTGGTAAGTACCGCAAACATGCTTGAACAAGGGCCGTAGACATTTTATTTGATGGTTTAGATTACCATTGTCTGTGGTTGTTAGTTATTGGTATTACAGTTTTTTGATGTTGTTACGAATCAAATACATTTTGAAGTAGTAATCCCCTCCGAACTGGGCATTCCTGGCCAATAATGCCCTGGCTGTAAGAGTTGAAGGGCCCAAGCAAAGCCCCCACCTCTATCCACACTAACACTGCAGGGGCATCAGAGTGTCTTATTGTCATGGCAACAGGAGGTGTCACGTGATGTAATTTGTTTAATAAATTATTTTTTAAGGTATCCCGGTTTTTCATTTTCGAAATCTGGTCACCCTATTCATCAAGCAGAAAAAGTGAAGAAACAATTGTAGTTTTGCTAATGGACGTCATTTTGGCATATCATTAGCTTTGAGGATACCCATTAATATGAAGAAAAGTAACAGCCATTCCCAATGTAGCCCCCCTTCCCTGAGCCAATCGCAGATCGGGCCCCCTCCTCTGTACTAGGGCCTGGCTACGTGTCTGAGTGTGGTGCATACCTGCTGGCAACAGGGGGGCCTGAGTCTCCCGCGATGGTATGGGGGATGATAGGATCAGGTTTCTGGGGTGAATGCCTTCGTCTCATTTAATGGTGCAGCACCTCCATCTCTGAGCCCCAGGAATACGGGTGGAATCCTTCCAGAGAGTCGTCCCCCCCCCCCCCCCCCCGGGGATGAGAGATTCCAGTCTCACACTGTATATCTTTAAAAGCAGCCGCAGCTCTTTATTCACAGCAGCAGAATAGCAGCAACAAGACTGTCAATCAGGTACAGGGTGTCTTCCTCCACACAGGACTGCTCTCCCTCAGGATGGTCTCTGTGTCCCTGCCACCACCCCAGGTCAAGGGCACCCAGGGTGGGGCTAGCTCTTCCCTCGCCCCCTAAACAGGGTGAGAGGAATTGGTCCACCTCCCTAAGTAAGGTTGCATCAGCTCTACTCAGAGGCTGATGGCTCCCCTTCTCCAACGGCCAATTGATATAGGCTCTCTCTGTCACCCTGGGCCAGCCAGGTGACAGACTCAGCAGACTCTAACTCTGGACCGAACTCTTAACTCTGACACACACTTCTACTATATAGGAAGTGCACTGCTCTTTATGATATTGGCAGGCACTGCCCCTGTGTCTCTGCCTTCCACACAGGGTCAGGTACCAATTTCAGGAATGTCCCGTTATTAGCGTAAACACAACAGAGTTCCATGGATCTAGCATTAAGACTGTAAGCTCTCCAGGCCAGGGATTTCCTTTCCTATTGTCTGATTTTGTTTGTTGCACTTATTGTACTATAATTCCCTGTACTGTATTGCCTCTCTTATAAAGCGCTATATAAATAAAGATTTCCATACATAATATATCTTAATGCATCTTAAGACACCTTAGAGTTCCCTCTATAAGACACTTTATGGTCCACTCAAGTGAATAGTCTGTAAGGAGTCTAAGGCTGCGTCCATAGAAGGACAAGCAGCGCTGAGGCGTGCGGACGCTCCGCGCTGAGCCCCTGCATCCTCAATGAGGATGCCTTGAGAGGGGGCTCATGCGAGCGTCCGCGGGCGTGCTCAGGCTTTGGAGTTTTCAGCCGAGCGCCAAGCTGTTTTTCAGCGCGCTGTCGGCTGAAAACATCCAATCAGCCTTAAGCAGCGTCAACGTCACGGCGCCGTGACATTGACGTCAGTGCATCGCGGGCGATTGGCCCAGCGACGTCACTGCCCCGCCTCCAACCACCTCCCCCCGGCTCCCTTCGCGCACGCTGGCTCCGTGGAATCGGGCTGACTTAAGCAGGCGAGCCTCAGCGTTAGCGCGCATCCGCTCTCCCCACCCCTCTATGGCCCGGGCCTTAGTTACTGTACAGCATTGTAAAGTGCCTTGCTGGCCTAGTACAATTTAGTAAATATCCTAAACAATGTCGTCTTAGGCAAAATGTTGCTGATCTTTGCTCTAAAAATGACTATGAACTAAAGAGAAATAACAATCTCCCTTGTGAGCACATTCACATGTCTCAGACAGGTCTGCAACCCTGCTTTTCACCATTATCCCATACAGCTTCCACTGCAGCCAGGGACTCTGGGAAATGACATGCAAATGAGCACAGTGTCACCTTTTGCTTCAAATCTATTTTAAATTAAATTAGCCTTGTACTTCTGGTGGAGAGAGTAGGGGTTTGGTGCTTTATACGTTACATATTATTAAATGTTAACATCAAACAAATATTGTCATTATGTTTGGTGCTACTTATTTCTTTTTCATTAGGATTTATTTATTCATCTTTCATTATTATTATTTACTAGCTGAGAGACCCGGCGTTGCCCGGGATGTAAATGCGTAATAGGTAGTATTATTTATAACTCGTGGAACAATAGGTGAGTATTTGTTGTAAAGGTTTCGGGGGGGGGGGGAGAAAGGGGAGCGGGGGGGGGGGAGAAAGGGGAGCGGGGGGGGGAGAAAGGGGAGCGGGAGAAAGGGGAGCGGGGGGGAGAAAGGGGAGCGGGGGGGGGAGAAAGGGGAGCGGGGGGGGGGAGAAAGGGGAGCGGGGGGGGGAGAAAGGGGAGCGGGGGGTGGGGAGAAAGGGGAGCGGGGGGGGGGAGAAAGGGGAGCGGGGGGGGGAGAAAGGGGAGCGGGGGGGGAGAAAGGGGAGCGGGGGGGGGGAGAAAGGGGAGCGGGGGGGGGAGAAAGGGGAGCGGGGGGGGAGAAAGGGGAGCGGGGGGGGGGAGAAAGGGGAGCGGGGGGGGGGAGAAAGGGGAGCGGGGGGGGGAGAAAGGGGAGCGGGGGGGGAGAAAGGGGAGCGGGGGGGAGAAAGGGGAGCGGGGGGGAGAAAGGGGAGCGGGGGGGAGAAAGGGGAGCGGGGGGGAGAAAGGGGAGCGGGGGGGGAGAAAGGGGAGCGGGGGGGGGAGAAAGGGGAGCGGGGGGGGAGAAAGGGGAGCGGGGGGGGAGAAAGGGGAGCGGGGGGGGAGAAAGGGGAGCGGGGGGGGAGAAAGGGGAGCGGGGGGGGAGAAAGGGGAGCGGGGGGGGGGAGAAAGGGGAGTGGGGGGGGCCGCTTGGTCCCCCGATGTGCCGTCCTGCTGAGTGAGGCGTGCAGGCGGCTGCAGGAAGCGCCCTGTGTGGGCCTAAGACTCACGCTCCCCCCCCCCCCCCCCGGCGCCCGCTCGATGTGGCGTCTGGCTGAGCGGCGGTAGGAAGCGCCCTGTGTGGGCCTGAGGCTGAGGCGGGACGCGCAGTGGGCCTGAGGCTGAGGCGGGACGCGCAGTGGGCCTGAGGCTGAGGCGGGACGCGCAGTGGGCCTGAGGCTGAGGCGGGACGCGCAGTGGGCCTGAGGCTGAGGCGGGACGCGCAGTGGGCCTGAGGCTGAGGCGGGACGCACAGTGACTTACCTGAGCGGGTGGTAGCGCCGGGGAGGTAAGGGAGCGGCTGGGGTAGGAGGGCCGCGCTTCCCGTCCGGAGCCAGTGCAGGATGGCGCACGTGAGGGGGGAGGGAGGGGGGCGGACAGAGGGTGTGTGTGTGTGTATAGAGCTGCTGTGTTGTGTGTGTGTGTGTGTGTGTATAGAGCTGCTGTGTTGTGTGTGTGTGTGTATAGAGCTGCTGTGTTGTGTGTGTGTGTGTATAGAGCTGCTGTGTTGTGTGTGTGTGTGTGTGTGTGTATAGAACTGCTGTGTTGTGTGTGTGTGTATAGAGCTGCTGTGTTGTGTGTGTGTGTGTGTGTGTGTGTATAGAGCTGCTGTGTTGTGTGTGTGTGTGTATAGAGCTGCTCTGTTGTGTGTGTGTGTGTGTGTGTATAGAGCTGCTGTGTTGTGTGTGTGTGTGTGTGTATAGAGCTGCTGTGTTGTGTGTGTGTGTGTATAGAGCTGCTGTGTTGTGTGTGTGTGTGTGTGTGTATAGAGCTGCTGTGGTGTGTGTGTGTGTGTGTGTGTGTGTGTGTGTGTGTGTGTGTGTGGGCCGTCACTCCGCCTCAGGCCAATGAGAGGTGTGCGGGGGCGGGCGACCCAAGGGACCAATGAGATTTCCCCTAGGGACACCGGACATCCAGGCAGGCAAACATACAGTGCTTTCACTAATATAGTATAAGATTAACTTTATTATATTTGTTGTTGTCATTATTATTATTGTTTACTGTTAGCTGGAGTATGGCTCACCCAAGAACCACTTTCCCCTGTATGGGGGTCAGACATAGTGCAGACTTGACCCCTGACATTTATAAAAAGATGTTGGAATATGTGACACTGCTGCTTAATAAACACAAACACAGGCGCGCCATGTATTGTTCTGACATTGGTTTATTACACAGAGACACGTCTTTATAGAGGGTTGTCACACTAACAGCCTGGAAGGGGTTAATGCAGGGTCACCAGCCCAGCCCCCCTCTCCTATGATTGGTTGCTGCTCTCGTACAGGAGCCGCGATTGGTCCCCTGTCAATGTCAGAAAAGGCGCGCCAGTTTTGCTGTCTCCATGGCGACCATGGCGGCCGCCGGAGATCGGCCTGCAGCGCGGCCCGGCTTCCAGGTTACCTCCCCGCCGGTGAAGATGTTAGCGGGGCGGCTGAGGGAATGCGTGCGACGGCGGCCGGTTCCTTCTGGCTGGAGAAAGGAGCCGGCGGGCTGGAGGTGGGCCTGGTGTGGATGCAGGGCCGGGTGCTGCACGTACGGCCCGAGCGCGGCGTCACCGTGCGGCTGAGCGACGACACTCACACCTTCACCGTGTGCGGGGCCGACCGGGTGCACAAGGGCAAGCCCTGCCTGCAGCCAGGTAACCGGGGGGTCCGCACGCCCTGCCTGCAGCCAGGTAACCGGGGGGGTCCGCAAGCCCTGCCTGCAGCCAGGTAACCGAGGGGTCCGCAAGCCCTGCCTGCAGCCCGGTAACCGGGGGGTCCGCAAGCCCTGCCTGCAGCCAGGTAACCGGGGGGTCAGCAAGCCCTGCCTGCAGCCAGGTAACCGGGGGGGTCAGCAAGCCCTGCCTGCAGCCAGGTAACCGGGGGGGGTCCGCAAGCCCTGCCTGCAGCCAGGTAACCGGGGGTCCGCAAGCCCTGCCTGCAGCCAGGTAACCAGGGGGGTCCGCAAGCCCTGCCTGCAGCCAGGTAACCGGGGGGGTCAGCAAGCCCTGCCTGCAGCCAGGTAACCGGGGGGGGTCCGCAAGCCCTGCCTGCAGCCAGGTAACCGGGGGTCCGCAAGCCCTGCCTGTAGCCAATTAACCGGGGGGTCCGCAAGCCCTGCCTGCAGCCAGGTAACCGGGGGGTCCGCAAGCCCTGCCTGCAGCCACGTAACTGGGGGGTCCGCAAGCCCTGCCTGCAGCCAGGTAACCGGGGGGTCAGCAAGCCCTGCCTGCAGCCACGTAATCGGGGGTTCCGCAAGACCTGCCTGCAGCCAGGTAACCGGGGGGTCCGCAAGCCCTGCCAGCAGCCAGGTAACCGGGGGTCCGCAAGCCCTGCCTTCAGCCACGTATTTGGGGGGTCCGCAAGCCCTGCCTGCAGCCAGGTAACCGGGGGGGTCCGCAAGCCCTGCCAGCAGCCAGGTAACCGGGGGGTCCGCAAGCCCTGCCTGCAGCCAGGTAACCGGGGGGTCCGCAAGCCCTGCCTGCAGCCAGGTAACCGGGGGGTCCGCGCGTGGCTATCACTGTCCTGCCTCACACGGGAGGAGGGCGCCATGATTTCTTCTCCCGCCCCCTAAACAGCAACACCAGCCTCTCACCCTCTCACCCTCTAGCGTCACCTAGATAGAAGCCAGGCAGATCACACTGGTTTTCTATGAATCGCAACTGATTTTAAAGTCCTGTTTATATCAGCAGTCAGGTCTGATATAAAACAGTAGTAATGTTTCCACCGCCAGTGTATGCAGCGCTGTACATAGAATGTTTGCAGGCGCGAGCCGCTACCCCATAGAGCTTACAATCTATGTCTGAAGCACTTATTCCCATGACCTGTTATTTGTAATTTATATGATTGTCACATGTATTACTGCTGGGAAGCGCTATGTACATTTAATGGCGCTATATAAAAAAAGACATTTGTAGCCCTTTTTCTGACACTCTAAGCGACTTCGGGTAACTGCGCGCACCTGCGGCTCCAGGAGATCTGAGCCTCCGCTAGCTGGGAGCCTGGGGTAACACTTATTAGCGCAGCGCCTCCACTTACCCAGGATCACCGTCATGTAAGATTCCCCTGGGCAAGAAACACACCGATACAATGTGTGCAACCAACTTTACTATGTGCAATAATAAACTTATACTCTATATGAACCGTGGCAATAACCCAATATGCATACACTTATCTTATAACACTATACTTATACTCTATCATACCCTAACACCGCTAACGGATAATGTCCTTCTAACATCAGTGGCTCGGCCACACCCCTAGGGAATATTGTCCTGTACAATAGTGGCTCAGCCACGCTCTTATGAGTGTCTCTATCCCGTCACCGCGTGCCCCACACACCGTGTCCGTGTAATAGTACTGTAGCCAGGTCCCCCTCGCGCACTCGCCCCCTCCCTTGTCCCCCCCCCTCGCGCACTCGCCTCCTCCTTCACCGTTGCGAGCGCACGGTGTTGCTGTGCGGCCGGTTGCTAGGGAAGCGGGTCGGGCGGTTGCCGGGGACGTGAGCGGCGAGCAGGCCGGTTGCCGGGGACGCGATCGGGCCGTCGCTAAGGCCGCGATCGCGTTGCCACCGGCCCGGCGGCTAGCGGAGCAGGGCGCCGCCATGACAGTTAGCTCGCGCATGCGCAGGATGCCAGCTAGCGCGGGAGGCCCCTGATAGCTCGCGCATGCGCGAGGATAGACGGCCAGCCCCCAGGGTGCATAGGGGCAGAGACACCTGACGCCAGGGAGCCAATAGGGCTGAGGGATTTGCCCGGGAAAGGAGAGATATTTTTCGCGGGGTTTTGCAGTGACACGGGCAGTCAGGATCCGGACCAGCTAGGGGTAAGAGGTGGATGCAGGGGTCAGTGACCCTCTGCATTAGGCCAGCAGCCCCCAGGCCCCCAGTTAGGTCCTGAGCCACTTAATAGCTTGTGGAGTATAGGGACAGGCCCTAGATAGGGACACTGACCCATTTATTGGTAGCTTAGTCAGGGACACAGTGCTAAAGCCGTGCGGCCCTGCGAGGTGGGTTCTGGGCTCAGAACACTATCAAAGACCCTGGGACTAAGGTGATATTATCCGCGCTGGAATTCACCCAACGCGGTGTGGAGGACAACGTCGGATCGGGCGGAACTCCGGTGATATCGCGGTACCCGTGGCTGGAGCCCGGGCAGGTAACCTGCAACTCACGTGCACCAACCAGGCCTATCACCAGACATAGTGGCTGCGCAGTCACACATACATATGCAGACATTGGTATATGATTTTGGGGAGTGCAAGACATTTGGGTGGGGGCTACTGGACACAGGGTGGGGTCACTCTGCGGGAGGTTAGCGTCCGCCGTGACGCCTAGAGGTGGTAGCGTCCGCCGTGACGCCTAGAGGTGGTAGCGTCTGCCGTGACGCCTAGAGGTGGTAGCGTCCGCCGTGACGCCTAGAGGTGGTAGCGTCCGCCGTGACGCCTAGAGTGGTTAGCGTCCGCCGTGGCGCATGTGTTGAGATGTAATGTGATAAGTTGCTGCATGTAGTAAAGTTAATAGTTATATAGAGCTGTCTGTGTGGTCATTGTGTATTGTCCTGCGAGGAACTACTTCCCCTCTGGTGGGAGCCATCGCAGGTGGAGGCGCTGCATCATTAGTATTGTAATACATTGCCCCAGGTTCCCTTAGCGGAGGCTCAGCCTTCTGTGAGCCAACAGGTATTGCACCACGCACCCCCCTTGGTAACATTGCATGTTCCCTCCACGCACGCGGTATATGCGATTGGGTGGGGTGATATGACCGTTACATTTGGAGGCGCTGCTGAGATCTTAGACCTGGGGTGCCCTATTCAAAACCGAATCACCAAAAATCAGCATCATGGTAATTCCCTCACGTCAAGAGGTCCACGCGTGGGCCACCACCGTCCGTGAACCACCTAGACATGTGGTTGCAGTAGGGAATGTCCCGGCGTTAGTACCTGAAACTGACATCCGGAACTCACTGAGCAAACTCTTAGGCGCAGATAGAATATGGTACCGTGGCAGGGTGTTCGACTCTACTTATCACTTGAGTGCACTACTATTCACCGTACACTGGCGACACACTTTATTCGAGCTCGGCTAGTCCCAGGATTTCGGGTATACCCGGGTGTATTGAGGTTTGTGACTGTTTTCTGCCCAAGTACATTGAGGTATTTTCCAAGCAGGGATTGAAGTATTTTATTCCCTCTGGCTGCAATACTGCACAGTATATATATATATACTGCATTACAATTCATGAATTTATGCCATCTGGTAGACACGCGAAGCATTGCAGCCTATTAAATCCTAATCATTATCATTTAACAGATCAGCCGCCCGTCAGCCAGGCATGAACCCAGGCTGGGAAGGCAAACGCAACGGGGCTTGTCAGAGGTGAGGAGCGGCGCATTCCAGGTATCTGCCAGGTACATACTGGGTATTTGCTCGAATAAAGTGTGTCGGTGCAGTATGCCGGGACATAGGCCCTGAAGCGGCCCCGAATATTCTAATAGCCCCCGAGTGCCCACCAGAAGGATACCCCCTTATATACTCGGACTTGCCAGTAATACGGGAAATGTTCTCGCTCAGAGCCCCTCCTCAAGATCCCGACAACCGTCCACCAGTACCTGGACGCCACTTACCCCCGTGTCCAGTACCCCAAACCGGGTTGACCGTCCCCAACCCAAAGTCTCCTTTACCCCAAGCGGCCTCCCGGACGCCAGTAGTTGGGCTGACAGTCCTCCCTCTCCACCCGACACCGTACCCCGCGAGGTAAACTCTCGGCCTATCGGAGAGAGAGCAACGAACGAAGGTTCCATAATGGGGGTGACGCTACCCCAATTCGTAGAAGCCCTCACTGTGGCATCCCAGTCTCAAAGTTATAGGAAGCTTAAGGCCTTCTCTGGAGTACTTCCAATACCCCAGGGGGAAGAAGGAATAGACCTGTGGAGGGAGAATGCAGTAAAAGTAGTAGAGGAGTGGTCGTGCACTGACACTGTAAAGCGGCAGCGTATTATGGAATGCCTCAGACCCCCTGCGTCTACTATGTTGACCATCCACAGGGACCAACACCCAGAGTTGACAGCGTTGGAAATGGTGGCGTTCCTGTTGGAGGCGTACGGACTAGCAGAAGACGAAGGAGCGCTCTGGACGAAGTACTTCCGTCTTTATCAGAAGGAAGGAGAGGACCTGTCGGCTTTCATCCACCGCCTACAGCTGGTCCTCGGGGTCCTACTCAATCGTAAGCTGGTCTCCGCATCGGGGATGGATGAAGCTCTCCATAAACAGTATCTGCGGGGATCAAGCCCCACTCACCCCATAGCCAACATGCTCCGCAGCAAGATAATGGACGGGGGCCCCTACAAGTTCACCGAGTTGCTGCGGCAAGTGAAACTACAGGAGGCTCATGTTATGCTACACTCCACCGCTACACCTAAGAGCTCCTCTGCCTCCAAAGGAAAGGGCTCTACGGAAAAGAAGGAAGAGTCTACTGCCTTGTCCAAAGGGTACAAACCACGACCCCCCGACCGACCACCTTCCCCATCCACGAGTCGCCCGGAAAGCCGCCCAGTGGTATGCTATAACTGCGGCAAGAAGGGCCACGTAATCCGTAATTGCCCAGAAAAGGAAGTTCACCCTGAGGAACACCCTTCCGATAGAGGAAAATCAGCCCGATCTATGGTCTGCAGTGTACCAATGGCAGAAGCTGACCTCGAACTCACGCATTCTGGAACTGGAACCCCGGATGCCCCTTCTGACGCCGGCCCCAGTGATGACGCCCCATCCGGTGAAGCTTGCAGTCAAGTGGTCCCTGCGGCCATCGTGCCCGTGGTACTAGAAGGGATATACGCCTCGGCCCTATTGGACACAGGGTCACAAGTAACCATAATATATCGCAGGTTTTATGATCAGCACCTTCAACACTGCCCACTAAGGCCGGCCGAACATATGAAGGTTAGGGGGTTAAGTAATGAAGACTACCCCATCGATGGGATTGTAAAGGTCCAACTGGACATACTCCAACTGAACACCGGCAAGAAGCACCCCATGCAGGTAGCGGCCATGGTATGCCCGGAGCCCCAAGACCATTGCAAGTACCCAATCATCTTGGGAACCAATGCAGACATAGTGCAAGCTATAATCCGAGCCTACTTGAGAGAGACCAACGAGTTGCCGCTGGCCGATTCGCTCCTAGACCCCATCTTACGAGAAGAATGCCACCGGGTGTATGCATTGGAGCGTCATGGGGACCTCTACAATCGTCAACGAGGACTGACGACCATATTACCAGGGGGAGTGCAAAAGATGGCCGTCTGGTGTTGTTATCCCGACCGAGACCAGAACGACCAACTGTTCTCGCTGGAGAGTGAGCCTGAAGAAGAAGAGGTTCAGCGAGGGTATAGAATACTACCTGAAGTGAGGGATTGGACGGCTAAGATCCCTATTCGAACCCACGTATATGTGCAGAATCTCTCCCCCTTTCCGATGGAGTTTGATGTCGACCAGAAGTTGGGATGCATATATCCGGTCAGCCCGGTGGGAGCCACACCTCAGGTGAAGGCGGCGGCCGCGCACGAGCGGATAGTCGATCTGGACTTCAACTTCGGCGAATCGACCCTGTCCACAGAGTGGAAAAAACGGTTGACCACCCAGCTGATGCAACGACGACATGTGTTCTCCACGAGCGAGATGGATGTGGGGTGCAGCCGCAGTGCCCAACATACCATTCGGATGAGTGATGCCACCCCGTTCCGGGAACGTACTCGTCGCCTTGCCCCTCGGGATGTGGACGATGTGAGGAACGCCATCCAAGACATGGAAACCGCTGGGATTGTGACAGAATCACGAGGACCTTACGCGTCGCCCATAGTGGTGGTGCGGAAAAAGAACGGGTCCGTACGACTGTGTATCGACTATCGGACACTGAACAACCGCACGATCCCGGATCAATACAACCTTCCGCGCATTGAAGAGATCCTGAATGCGCTGAATGGGAGTCACTGGTTTAGCGTGCTGGACCTCCGATCAGGGTACTATCAGGTGCCCATGACGGCGGAAGACCAGGAGAAAACGGCTTTCGTCTGCCCCCTGGGATTCTATCAATTCACCCGTATGCCCCAAGGTATATGTGGGGCGCCTGCTACGTTCCAAAGGTTGATGGAAAAGACAATCGGGGACATGATTCCCCGGGAGTGCCTGGTGTACCTGGACGACATCATCGTCTTCGGAAGGACTCTGGAAGAGCACGAAGAGCGGTTATTTAAGGTGATCGATCGTCTGGGAAACGAAGGGTTGAAATTGTCCCTAGACAAGTGCCGATTTTGCCATACCTCGGTGACCTACGTGGGGCACATCGTGTCCGCCAAAGGGATCGCCACCGACCCTGCCAAGGTAGAGGCCGTGGTGAACTGGCCTCGCCCAGAGAACGTCACAGAGCTGCGATCCTTCCTGGGGTTCTGTGGGTATTATCGCCGCTTCGTGGAAGGGTACTCGAGCAAGGCTAAACCCTTGAACAATCTGATGAAGATATACCCTTCCGAGACCGGGAAGAAGGCTGTACCAGCCCGCCAACCGTTTGGTGACAAATGGACCTCTGAGTGTGAGCAGGCCTTCCTGAAGCTGAAGAAGTGTCTGACCGAAGCGCCTGTACTTGCTTATGCGGATCCCGAACAGCCTTACGTCCTGCATGTGGATGCTAGTCTAAATGGACTAGGCGCCGTCCTGCACCAGAAGCACCCGGAGGGCCTGCGGCCGGTAGCTTACATCAGCCGAAGCTTGACACCCAGTGAGCAGAGATACCCCGTCCACAAGTTGGAGTTTCTGGCTCTCAAGTGGGCGATCACCGAGAAGCTCCACGATTACTTGTACGGTGTCACCTTCGAGGTAAGGACGGATAACAACCCCCTCACGTACATCAATACGTCGGCCAAACTAGATGCAGCAGGCCACCGATGGCAGGCCGCCCTCAGTAACTACAGCTTCTCCTTGAAGTATAAGCCGGGGCCATTGAATATTGGGGCGGACGCCCTCTCCCGAAGACCAGGACTACTCGCTACCCCCGATGATGAGGAATGGGAAGAACTTCCCGGCCCCGGAGTGCGGGCTATGTGTAAAACTGCAGCCATAGTTAATGACCAAGTGGCCTTCTCCGAGTTACGAGTGATCGACTCTTTGGGATGCCAGTCGCAGGCTGTCCCCGCCGCCTACTGCGACCCAAAAGGGATGCACCTCACGCACGACAAGGTGTTCCGGTGGAAAGATCTGGTAGACTACCAAATTCGAGATCCGGTCACTAGCATCATCCGGCACGCCGTTGAAAAAAGGAACCCAGCCCTTCTGAAACGTGCGCCCAATGACTTGGTGGCCTTACTCATGCGAGAATGGGACAAATTTGAAGTGGACAACTGCTTGCTCTATCGGGTGGTGCAATATCATAATCACCCGGATAGGAGACAACTAGTCCTACCCAAGAACTTACAATACCTGGTGTTGAAGTCCCTACACGATGAACACGGGCACTTAGGCGTAGAGAAGACTTTTGGGCTAGTCCGAGACCGGTTCTTCTGGCCCAAGATGAGGGAAGCGGTGGAACAACACTGCCGCCGTTGTTCCCGGTGCATTCAACGCAAGACGTTGCCTACCAGAGCAGCTCCCATGGCCCATCTTAAGAGTTCTGGTCCGATGGACTTGGTGTGTATGGACTTTGTATGTATCGAACCTGATAGCCGAGGCATCGGTAACGTGCTGGTCATCACGGACCATTACACCCGATATGCACAGGCCTTCCCCACAAAAGACCAGAAGGCTATCACGGTCGCGAAAGTTCTATGGGAAAAGTTCTTCGTGCATTACGGTCTTCCAAACCGACTTCACTCCGACCAAGGGCGAGATTTTGAGAGTACTCTGATCCGAGAATTACTTAAAATGCTGAACGTCGCCAAGTCCCGGACGACTCCGTACCACCCCGAAGGAGATGCTTTGCCTGAACGATTCAACAGGACCCTGTTGGACATGCTTGGAACTCTGAAGGGAACGCAGAAAGCAGAATGGAGTCGTCACGTAGAAACGTTGGTACACGCGTACAACTGTACTCGCCATGAGTCCACTGGGTTCTCCCCGTACTTCCTCATGTTTGGGCGGGAGGCAAGACTCCCCGTAGATGTGCGTCTTCGAGTCTCAACGGATGGGATACACAATGCTACCCATTTCCAGTATGTGCAAAGGCTAAAGGACAGTTTGCAGCAAGCTTACCAACAGGCTGAGAAGTCTACAGCTAAACTGAATGCTGGCAATAAGAGACGATACGACAATAAAGTCAAATATCGAGAGTTACGTCCGGGGGACGCTGTGTTACTTCGTAATTTGGGAGTCCCCGGAAAACATAAACTGGCAGACCGATGGAGAGATGGCGTATATGAGGTAGAGTCACAGATGCCCGGCCTCCCGGTCTATCGCATCAAAGACACAGACGGCCGGGTAAAGGTGTGGCATCGTAATCACCTTCTCCCTATTCCCCAAGTGGGAGGCGAAGAAGAAGAAATACAGGCCACACCGCTCAACGGTGAGTCCGATCAATCAGAGGTGGGTCAAGAGACTGTAAATAACGAGACCCACTCTGAAACTCCTGAAGACCCTATGGAGGGACCCTCTCAAAGGGACTATTCCACAGAAGGGGCATCTCCCGGAGGAGCTACGGGTAAAGGGCCCCGTAGGCCAACGCCTACTAAGGTGGCACCAACAGGCCAGCCTTTGGATCCACAGAGCCCGTGCTTTGTGCCTAACAGAGACTGTTCAGAGACATTTCTCCCCTCAAGGGACGAGGCTGAGCCTCAGGACTGTACTTATTACTCCCCAGAGGGAGTTGCTGAAGAACAACTCCGTAGGAGCCAAAGGGCCAGGTACCCTCCAACTCGGGTAACCTATGATCAAATGGGGGCACCCCAGTATGAGGCTCAGCAGTGGTCTCGGAGCAAAATCCAATCCGTGATTGTGATGCTCACAGAATTGTGTAACCTTGTTTAAAGTTGATGCAATGTGCTAAGTTGTATTCGTACCAGATGCATTTTTATTATATAACGGTTGTGTATAGTAGTAAGTTATGTGGTCCAAGCGGGGACGTTGGAGTTTCACCAGGGGGAGGATGTAGCCAGGTCCCCCTCGCGCACTCGCCCCATCCCTTGTCCCCCCCCCTCGCGCACTCGCCTCCTCCTTCACCGTTGCGAGCGCGCGGTGTTGCTGTGCGGCCGGTTGCTAGGGAAGCGGGTCGGGCGGTTGCCGGGGACGCGATCGGGCCGTCGCTAAGGCCGCGATCGCGTTGCCACCGGCCCGGCGGCTAGCGGAGCAGGGCGCCGCCATGACAGTTAGCTCGCGCATGCGCAGGATGCCAGCTAGCGCGGGAGGCCCCTGATAGCTCGCGCATGCGCGAGGATAGACGGCCAGCCCCCAGGGTGCATAGGGGCAGAGACACCTGACGCCAGGGAGCCAATAGGGCTGAGGGATTTGCCCGGGAAAGGAGAGATATTTTTCGCGGGGTTTTGCAGTGACACGGGCAGTCAGGATCCGGACCAGCTAGGGGTAAGAGGTGGATGCAGGGGTCAGTGACCCTCTGCATTAGGCCAGCAGCCCCCAGTTAGGTCCTGAGCCACTTAATAGCTTGTGGAGTATAGGGACAGGCCCTAGATAGGGACACTGACCCATTTATTGGTAGCTTAGTCAGGGACACAGTGCTAAAGCCGTGCGGCCCTGCGAGGTGGGTTCTGGGCTCAGAACACTATCAAAGACCCTGGGACTAAGGTGATATTATCCGCGCTGGAATTCACCCAACGCGGTGTGGAGGACAACGTCGGATCGGGCGGAACTCCGGTGATATCGCGGTACCCGTGGCTGGAGCCCGGGCAGGTAACCTGCAACTCACGTGCACCAACCAGGCCTATCACCAGACATAGTGGCTGCGCAGTCACACATACATATGCAGACATTGGTATATGATTTTGGGAGTGCAAGACATTTGGGTGGGGGCTACTGGACACAGGGTGGGGTCACTCTGCGGGAGGTTAGCGTCCGCCGTGACGCCTAGAGGTGGTAGCGTCCGCCGTGACGCCTAGAGGTGGTAGCGTCCGCCGTGACGCCTAGAGGTGGTAGCGTCCGCCGTGACGCCTAGAGGTGGTAGCGTCCGCCGTGACGCCTAGAGTGGTTAGCGTCCGCCGTGGCGCATGTGTTGAGATGTAATGTGATAAGTTGCTGCATGTAGTAAAGTTAATAGTTATATAGAGCTGTCTGTGTGGTCATTGTGTATTGTCCTGCGAGGAACTACTTCCCCTCTGGTGGGAGCCATCGCAGGTGGAGGCGCTGCATCATTAGTATTGTAATACATTGCCCCAGGTTCCCTTAGCGGAGGCTCAGCCTTCTGTGAGCCAACAGGTATTGCACCACGCACCCCCCTTGGTAACATTGCATGTTCCCTCCACGCACGCGGTATATGCGATTGGGTGGGGTGATATGACCGTTACAGTACGATAGCGGTGTGTACTCGCTAGTGTCTCCCTATAGTTATGCCTAAGGTGGGATCAGCGCCTGTTGACCGGTGTTGGTGCACTTGACGTATCTACTACCTTCCGGTCACGGCGGTGACCGGTAATACTTGGAAAAGGATCAGCCGAATCCTTGCTTGTCTGGGATGTCCGCAGTGCAGCTGTCTGGTCCCAAGCAGCTCACCAGCAAACCTGCTCCGCACGCTTGTCCCTAACTGTGTACACAGTAAGTTGACTGATCGCTAGCACTATGGCCGTCCCTGCAGCACAGCAGCACACTGTGACTCAGGGGTTTCTCCTAAGGGCCTGCGGGGTAAAGCTAGCCTATGCAGGCGGGTCACGGACCCCCTGCACGCATACACCCTCCTCCGTTACCTTCCAGATCCCCTCTGACTAGCCTCTCCCCCACGCTTCCCTTTCCTCCTCCCGTAATTCTAGCCTTCCGATTGGCTCCTCAAGTCAGGTGACTGCCCAGGAGCTCATGGGAGTTGTAGTTCCTCAGCGGAGCTTCTCTGCCTTGAGCTGCACACTCACAGCTATTGCATCAGCGCAGACCTCCACATGACTCTCCTGAACAGTCAAAACACCAACTGAACACACATATGAGGTTCCTACCACAACCCTACACATACATCTATTATTTGGTGCCTGCGGCACAGGGAGATAACGTGACTTGCTCAAGGTCACAAGGTATGGGGGGGGGGATTGAGTGAGTGTGTGTGTGGGGGGGGATTGAGTGTGTTTGTGTGTGGGGGGGTGTGTGTTTGTGTGTGGGGGGGTGTGTGTTTGTGTGTGGGGGGGATTGTGTGTGTTGGGGGGGGAGATTGAGTGTGTGGGGGGGATTTTGTGTGTGTGTGGGGGGGGGATTGTGTGTGTGTGGGTGGGGGATTGAGTGTGTGTGGGGGGGATTGAGTGTGTGTGTGGGGGGGGGTTGAGTGTGTGTGTGGGGGGGGGTTGAGTGTGTGTGGGGGGGGTTGAGTGTGTGTGTGGGGGGGGGGGGTTGAGTGTGTGTGTGGGGGGGGGTTGAGTGTGTGTGTGGGGGGTGGGTTGAGTGTGTGTGGGGGGGGATTGTGTGTGTGTGGGGGGATTGAGTGTGTGTGTGTGTGTGGGGGGGATTGAGTGTGTGTGTGGGGGGGGGGATTGAGTGTGTGTGTGTGTGGGGGGGTTGAGTGTGTGTGGGGGGGATTGAGTGTGTGGGGGGGGATTGAGTGTGGGGGCGGGGATTGAGTGTGTGTGTGGGGGGGGATTGAGTGTGTATGTGTGTGGGGGGGATTGTGTGTGTGTGGGGGGGGATTGAGTGTGATTGGGGGGATTGAGTGTGTGCGTGGGGGGATTGAGTGTGTGTGTGTGGGGGGGGAATTGAGAGTGTGTGTGTGTGGGGGGGGATTGTGTGTATGGGGGGGGATTGAGTGTATGTTTGTGTGGGGGGGATTGAGTGTGTGTGTGTGGGGGGGATTGAGTGTGTGCGGGGGGGATTGTGTATGGGGGGGGATTGAGTGTGTTTGTGTGTGTGGGGGGGGGTGTGTTTGTGTGTGGGGGGATTGTGTGTGTGTGGGGGGATTGAGTGTGTGTGTGTGTGTGTGTGTGGGGATTGTGTGTGGGGATTGTGTGTGTGTGTGGGGGGGGGGGGAGTGTGTGTGTGTGTGTGTGTGTGTGTGGGGGGGGATTGTGTGTGTGTGTATGTGGTGTGTATGTGGTGATTGATTGAGAGAGAGAGTGTGTGTTGTATTGCAGTGGTGCGCAAACTGGTGGGGGGCAATAAGGCGCAAGATTTAGGGGGGCGCAGGCGACGTGCGGCGAAATCTGGGTGCGCGGGCCGGCAGACGCTTTGCGCGGGAGGACGAAAAAGCTGTACGCGATGGGCGGCCAATAAGATGTGCACGGGCGGGCAGCCGAAGATGTGTGCGGGTGGCTGAACAAGATAGTGCAGGTGGCGGCCTCGTGATGGTGTGTGCGCACGCGCGCAGGGGCTTCGGGGGTACGGGGAGGAGCACGCCCGAGCACGGTGAAGTCAAACGCCCCTCCCGGTGTCTGCCCTGCAATAGCGCTGTGTTCCTGCTCTCCTCCGCTGGCAACCTGCTTCGCTGCGATCCTCTGCGAGGGAAAGTGTCGGCTGCCACTATATCAATCATACTATGAATGTACAGAAATAATAAAAAAAAAGTGAAAACATTGAAAACGGAAAAAAATAATAATAATAATGTAGGTAGGAGTGTGGATGACAATGGGGATAGCAAGCCAAAGAGCAGGGAGGGGAAGGTAGAAACAAAAGGGGATGGGGGGGATAGGGAAGGGAGGTAGCAAAGAGGTGGATGAATGCCCCCCAAAAGTATTGCCTTTGTGCACGTACGCTCTCCCAAGCTCGGCGCTTGGGGAGACAAACAAAATTGACTTTGAAGTGCGCTCAGCAGAAGTCAATGCACACACACAGCCACACACAGCCACACACAGCCACACACAGCCACACACAAATAGCCCCGATCCACGTTTGCAAAATGATGCAGGACACCCTGCGCTCAGGCTTGGAGAGTTGGTGATGTCACCGCTCTCAGCGGCAGCGTGGACGCAGCCTAATTTTGCAAGCGCGAGCTGTTGAAATATGTAAGTATTTATAGACATATTTGGATTTATATTGTATACCGTTTAATAAAGGTTTTTTTTTTTTTTTCATGTGATTTTGATTACGTCAGGCAGGGGGGGCCCGAGAAATTTCATGGATGAAAAGGGGGGCTCGGCATAAAAAGTTTGCTCACCCCTGCACTAAGCTGCGCTTTCAGCTCATAGACCTCACATTATAAACGTGTAATTATAGTCTCACCTTAATGTAGTGTAAAAGAAAATGATGTACAGATTTGGTCGCATCTATTAACGCAGGTTAACGGTGGCAGAACGTTAACGCAGCTCTATTTAAACAAATGGCACAGCGCTATATTTCTTAAATGGGTGCAATTTATTGCATTATTTGTGTAATCTTATCAGGTGGTACAGGCATACCCCGCATTCACGTACACAATGGGACCGGAGCATGTATGTAAAGTGAAAATGTACTTAAAGTGAAGCACTCCCTTTTCCCCACTTATCGATGCATGTACTGTACTGCAATCCTCATATACGCGCATAACTGATGTAAATAACGCATGTGTAGCAGTCTCTATAGTCTCCCCGCTTGCGCACAGCTTTGGTACAGGTAGGGAGCTGGTATTGCTGTTCAGGACGTGCTGACAGGCGCATGCGCGAGCTGCCGTTTGCCTATTGGGTGATATGTCCTTACTCGCGAGTGTACTTAAAGTGAGTGTCCTTAAACCGGGGTATGCTTGTACACTTGTACAGGAAATCCTAAAGTTGATGTCCCTGGGGCAGCTGAGGGATTTTCACCCATTCAGTGCTGGAGGGTCCTGCGCCCCCCTCCTGCATTTCCTAATCATGTGTTCGCTCCTTAGGCCTCGGATATTTTATTTATTTATCAAATGTTTTACCAGGAAGGAAGCAATACTTGAAAATGAGGTAACTCTCAATGTATGTCCTGGGCACAGAGTTATGATGACAGATACATGGTTACAAATCCATAGTTACATTAAGTGAACAGGGTATACATTATATACAAGACATTGCATGCACAGTTAGAGATAATATATATATTATAGGCACATGTAACCGTTACAGACCAGATTAAAATGTGAGACAGCCTTAGTTTTGAAAGCACTTAGACTGGTGGCATCTGCAAGAGTCTCTGGTAGGTTGTTCCAGTTTTGGGGTGCATGGTAAGGCCGTGATTATACCCGAAGCGGCGGAGCGCAGAACGTTGTGCGCCACCAAAACAAATAAAAGTTTTCCTATGAGCGCACACTAAGAATGGGTGACCAACGAGGCGGCCAAGTGCGCAAATTTTCGAACAGATCCAAGAATTTTATTTTCTGAAGCGATGGCAGCGTCATGTGAGCGGTTCAGCCAATGAGAGTGAACCACTCACGTGACATCATGGCCTCGCCTCCCGATGCCTCCTGCCTGCAGTGCAAGTTTCGGGCAGCGCATCGCATTGAGGTAGCGCGCGTGTCACGCCGCCGGTGGTATTAATGAAGGCCTATGAGGAGGAACGGACGGATACTTTGTTGAACCTTAGGACCATGAGCAGTCTGTTGGAGTCTGATCTCAGATGATAAGTGCTACACGTGGTAGGGGTGAGGAGCTTGTTCAGATAGGTGGGTAGCTTGCCGAGAAAGTATTTGAAGGCAAGACAGGAAAGATGAACTTTGCGCCTAGACTCTAGTGATGACCAATCTAGTTCTTTGAGCATTTCGCAGTGATGTGTGTTGTCGTTGCATTGGAGGACAAAGCGACATTGAATTGTAGAGGGTATCAAGGTTGCTAAGGTGGGTTTGGGGTGCTGTGCCATATACTACAGTATGTCCCCATAGTCGATAATTTGCATTGGCTTCTGCTGTGTGATATAGTGCGTGTGCGACAGAGCACATAGCGTTGTGCGCGCCTGTCGCCTGAGTAATCTGTGGACTTTAGATCGCTCGTGACGGGGAGGCGTGGCCGTGACATCACTAGGCCTTCCCTAATGTCTCTCACGGGAGACCAGGAGATTTTACAATTATTTTTACCGGGATCATTCGCTAGGCAAACAAGGTGGTAAGAACAAAATGCAGTTTATTCGGGTAAACCCGCGTACAACACAATGAATACACAAAATACAGCTAAAAGCACACTTGCTGGGGGTGAAATCTAGGCTCTACTAGGTGCAGGGCGAATGCTTCGGTACGCTTAACCTGACCGGGATATACACCCGGGCTTTCTGGTCCTCTTTTTGGCTTCAGTTCCTAGCCGCGACCGCTACGTTCCAAATGAGAACTTGAACTTCACGTCTGACTTAGTCTCTGCAGGGCAGACTTTTCCTAGCTTCAAAACCAAGCCGGTTGCTCTGGTATTCGTGACAGCAACTTTGAAAAGTCCGCCCTAGCTTCATCGACACAAGTCACTAGATCGTCTGGTTCTCTGACTGGGGTTTTCTCCTTACATACCCTCCACTGTTCTATGTTCAGCATGGAGGAAGGAGCGACCAATTGGAGCATGGGAAACCCTGCCGCCAACCGATAAGAATAGGGGCTCGTCCTTTGACTGACGCCAGAGGAGGGGACGGGCTAAGCCGGCTTGGGATGACCCGTGGGCGGGACATACGGATTGACCAATGGGAAAACGCGCCGACATTTTGCTGCTTCCCCTAGTCAACCCATTGTCACCTACTGGGCAGACTCCACTGAGTCTGGCAGATCAGAGTGTCCTCCCCGCAGGGGGTCTCTGTTCTCCGGACCCAGTACTAAGCCCTGCCCTGGCCACTTCACACCCCGACACCTCTCAACATCCCTTCTCCTCTCCGATGTCTATGCAGACTTCCCGGCACCTATATGGATGCCTGAGCTGGCTGAATAGACATTTATAGTAAAAGCACATGTAACGGTATTTCTGGCCCGGCCTGACTCACCCAATCTCACATTGGCCCCTGTGGTCTAACCGGTCCCCATTACAGTGTGATAGTGTCTGGTGGTGCACCTGTTGGCAACAGGACTCCTGAGTCTCCCGCATGATGGTGTGTGGGGAGGACCCGTCCAGACAGGCAGCTGAGGTAGTGTGCGGAGTCCTACCTAGTTCCAGTGCAGCGCCTCCACCTCATCAGGGTCCCTTCGGTCACTTGAGGATGGTCCTGACGAGGAACTCCTCTGTGGTGCTCCTCTCTGTACATTCACTCCACACATGTACACGAGAGGGTTTGTGATTAAGAGCATCTTTATTGGTTCAGGTGGGCTAACTGCCCCTCGCAGTAGTTTCTCTAGCCACTCATTGTCCCTCAGTGCTTCCCTTTGAAAGGTGTAATTCTCCTTTAATAGGGATTCCCAATCCCAGCCGGGATGTCTTTACCCTGTGCCAGGTCCCTGGACACAGTCTTCCTGTTCAGCTACTATAACATAACTCTCGCAGACTATTCAGAACTCCTACAGAACTCAGGACTCAGATAGAACTAACTATTAGACACAGTGCTGTGCCTTATGTACACTCTGGAAGCTGACACACCTCTGACATCACTAACCATGGAATCAGAGCATGTGACCACTCCCATCCATACACAGGGCACCCCACCAGGGTGTGAGGGCAAACCTCCATAATTACTGCTGGCATGCCCACAACTTACCAGGCCTTACTGTCAGCAGGAGAGATGACTGTAGCCATTTTAAATGACCGCTACATTCTCCCCCTGGTGAATCCCATCGTCCTCGCTGGGACCTAAATTTAAATGCCTTCTTCCAGGAAGCACTGTAACACATAACACATAATTGTTAACCTCACAGATTGTCCATTATACAAAAAAAAATGACCACAGTGACATCTCGCCAAGCCCGCCCCGACCAGCAGCCACGAGCCCGCAAAATGCCTTAGTACCCCCTAATAATAGTGGCTCGGGTCAGGTTTCTTAACCTCTCTACCACCCATGTCCAGGACCGTGACATGATAGTGCCTAGGCAGTCCCCTCTCGGGCCTATAGGTCACCCTGTGTTTGTGTATATTCCTCCCTATACTCCACACTCGCATCAGGTGATCTATTCTGTCCTCTGCCCTCCTTCCAGTAACGTCACTCCCCTTATTGACTAGGTACATCTCGATGGTTTCCCTAAGCCACCTTTCCCTGTTCTCTTCTATCTCCTCCATGAGGGGTTCAGGGACATAAGGGTACTCCAACCCGTGGGAAGACTTGTATCGAGCCATTATTGCCCGTTCCGCTCTACTGATCCTAATTAGGTCAGCCCTACCTGCCCTCCCAGGTAGCACCCATGACAGGGGTTCGTCAGGATCCACAGGGTCTGACAGTGTATCGGGACCCATGGGCTCTATCTCCCTGTGCTCAATCTTATACCACCGTTCCTGCAGCTCTCTGTCTCGCTGTTCAGGGGTGAATTCTCCCTTGGCCCACCAAAAGTCAACTACATCCTCCCTTCTAATAAGGAATCGCGTACGATCCATCCAGGCCGCATAACCTTCAAAGAGGGGGGCCCACCAACGGTGTTCCTTGAACCTATGTGAATCCCCTGAGTCACTCTCTTCCGCATCCCCCCATGAGAATACCCCCGATGTCCGTGCTGACCGTGGTACGGACCACCGTGATGATCCCAGGGCCTTGTCCTCTGTTTTATTGGTCACAGGAGGCAACCACCGGCCTACCGCGGCCTTGCCTAATTCTCCCCCTCCACGAGAAATGCCCTCCGTAGCGCAACTGCGCTGTCGTTCACCAGTCCGTCTCTCCTCCCCCCCCAAAGGTATGTCCACAAGTTCCAGACTAGGCGGGGACCCCGGGGAACATGTGATGGGGGCAAGGGTTTTACCTAGGGCGTGGGGTTGGGCGTAGGGGCAAGATGGGATACGCCACGGGACTACGACCCGTTCCCGGCTGTCCATGGACTGCTCCAAGGAGGATAGCTCACCCTCATCCGTCTGCGGGTCTCCCATCCAGCTCTTGGGCCCTTGAGGTGATCGGGGACATTCACCCGATCGCCGAAGCGTTGCTGCATCTTTCCCGTCTATTCCGCCGTCGCCACCGGAAATGATGTCCTCACCGAAACCGGAAGCGCCGCCATCTTGGGTGGGACCCCCATGCGGGATCTCTTCCTCGATGACGACATCCGGAAGCTCCGCCGTCGTCTCCACCGGAAGTGGTATCTCCTCCGCACGTGCGTCTTGGGCCTGGCACGGCCTTGTTTCCGCTACACCGTCTACCGGAGCAAGGTAAGTGAGTGGCTTTCTCTTACCATTCCGCAGGGGTGTAGGCGTCTCTCGCCCGTCGCCACCATGTCCTGAGGCGGAGGGACTCCGTCTCTCGGCTCGCCGATCTGCGGGGGACGCCCTGCTTTCCAGGCTGCTACTCACACTACGGGGTGTCGTCCTCCCCGGTTCTGTCCTGGGCCTCGATTTCACCTCCGCTAGCTCGCGGAGATCCTCATCCGAGTATTCTGCCTTCCCCGACTTAGGGGTCACCGATCGGGGCGATAGTCTTTTCTCAGTGCGGTCGGGGAGTGACCCGACCGTCTCGGTTGCTGCTGACCCAGCCGATTTAATCGACTCCAGTCCCCTTTCTCCGGGACTTGCACGATTGATCCACAGTGCACCAGGGGACTCGGCGGAGCGCCTAGCCGTATCCCCCGGGGGGTCAGCAGATTGGATCGGAATGAACGTCGGCATTGGCCATAAGTATAGTGTCCCGCATTGTGGGCAGCGTGCCGCCGTGTTAACAATGCCTTCGGGCAGCCCGCATTGTAGGCAGAGCCCGACCACCGTCTCGGTGTTAGCCACCCTGACTACTAGTACCCCGCCGGGTACCGAGTAGGGCTGGGTGGATACCATAGTTCCCACAGTGGAGGAGCAGGCCATTCTTTTGGTAGGGACCACTTTCAGTATGGGTCTCTCCAGGTCAGTGGTTCCTCGCAACTGACCGGTAGAAGCTTCTGGGCCAGCCACTTCGTGCTTCGGCTCCTCCTTCCGCTGGCATAGCTGGAACCCGCCCCCAGGGGTTGCAATTATGGGCGGATCCCACAGGGGAATAGCATGCCCCTTAATTAAGGCCGCGCCTTTCTCAGTCCTGGTGGGCGCAGTCTGCGTTTTCGCGCCAATTTCCTCATCAGAGTGGGATTCTTGGGCCGCGGCTAGTTCCCGCCTTCTCCTGGCAGCTGCTTTTCGTGCAAAATATCCCTCCTTTTTGCACGTTACCTCCGCGGCCGGAACTACTTCTTGTAGTGGCGCCGTCTGGATATCAGTCCCTGGGCCCAGTGGGTGCATTCCCACAGGCCATAATTGAAAGTCACTCCCCCTGGTGGAAATCAGGGGAGGGTCCCATAGACTAAGCGGTTGACTCAGCACAGGGGCCGAGTGAGTCACTGTCCATGAAGGCGCAGTCGTAGCTTTCGCGCCATACCCCCCATCAGGGCGGGGCTCTGCTGTTCGCGCCATTCCCGGCCAGCTTTTTGCAAGTTCTGTATCAGCCATTTTCTCTGCGACTGGCCCATGCGGTCTCCCTAGCAAGCGGGAACCGCCATTTTGGGTGGCTTTTAAGCCCGAAATGTCAGTTTGTTTGCTCTTCTCGCTGGGTTCCCCCCCAGTTATCACAATGTCCTCACACTCTTCAAGGGTGGCCCCTCGGTGTCCCAGACAGGACAAAAACGGGGCAGCCACAGCCTTCGCTCCACTCCAGAGCAGATTAGTTAGAGACAGCTCAGCGACAGTTTGCTCTTCAGTGGGGCGCACGCCATGGGTGCCTTCCCCATCAGCCTCTGGTCGCCATTTTGGGCTCTCCGCACAACGCGGATCCTCCATTCCTTGGATTGTCACGCTCTCGTACCAATTATCATACATGGGGCTCCGCTCTGCGGGGCAGCCACCACACCAGTACAATAAAGATTGCTCAGATGCACCACCACATGTGTACCTGATCTAGGCTGGACTCATGTTGCACTACCTCAGGCTAGGCTCACTCTCTCAGTGTCTGCTGTAACTCCTTCCTCCCAGTCTGTGCTCCCTATGGTAAGTGTCTGGAATGGGCTAGAGTACTCTGGCTCTGCCATGCAGTACTTGGGGCGTCTACCTCTCTTGGTCAGCCTAGCGCAGACCCTCTCCAGGATTCCTGACCACGTTAACAGGCTATCCCTTCTGGCGTCCTACCAACTAGCACTACCTCAAAGTGACTCGGTCAGCTATAGCCCGGCTCCAGACCCCTCACTCCTTTCAGGCCCCTAGGTCGTCCCTGCGAACTGACAATACCCTGTCAGCCCCTGACCACCCCTAGGTCCGTCCCTACGCAGCACAGAGTGGCAGCAGACGCTCTCCCTGTTTCCCAGTGTGCCTAGCTAGAGCCTGTCCTGTTGACAGATCTGATCTCAGCAGCTCGCCTCCAAATGTAACGGTATTTCTGGCCCGGCCTGACCCACCCAATCTCACATTGGCCCCTGTGGTCTAACCGGTCCCCATTACAGTGTGATAGTGTCTGGGGGTGCACCTGTTGGCAACAGGACTCCTGAGTCTCCCGCATGATGGTGTGTGGGGAGGACCCATCCAGACAGGCAGCTGAGGTAGTGTGCGGAGTCCTACCTAGTTCCAGTGCAGCTAACTAGACAACGAGAATTCTACAGTCTTTTGTCTTGTCTAGTGTTTGTTGTGTCCCCCCAGGTGTACCCTCTTGTGTGCTCCCCCTTGTGTATTGCTGTAGGTGGTGAAGTGAGGTATTGCAGTTCGAGAAGAAGAGAAGGTCGGGATTGTGGTCCAGGTGCATCAATCAAGAACAGATATCGGCAGCAAAGTCATCTCATACTTTTAAATGAGTAAGGAACTCAGGCTAGTATCACATAACATTAAGGGGTTTAACAGCCCGGTTAAACGCAGAATCGCCTTCCGAGATTATAAGCGTAAAGGGGCAGAAATTCTGTTTCTGCAAGAAACACACTTCTCTCAAGACAACTACCCCAAATTCCTGGATAAGGACTACCCGACACACTTTTTGTCTTCCGCGAAAGTCAAAAAAAAAGGGGTGGCCATACTAATTCATAAAAGAATACCGTTCGTACCCGATAGGACTTTCAAAGATAAAGAGGGCAGATTCCTCATAGTAAGAGGTGCAATCCAAGGGTTCCCAATTACTCTAGCAACAATATATGCCCCTAATGAGACGGCCCCCGTTTTTTTCTCTACCTTCTTTGGGAAACTCAACAAAGTGGCCAGAGGTAATATCATTGTCGCTGGAGACTTGAACAGGGCACTACGGGAGGACCTTGACAGATGTTCATCCACTAATATTACACACAGATCTGACATACTAACAATTAAAAAAGGGTTACGTGACTGCCAACTACTCGACATCTGGAGGGAACAACACCAGAGACTGAGAGAATACACCTTCTACTCACACCCACATGACACATATAGCAGGATAGATTACTTCCTTGTATCCAACAGAATGGTCCCTGGGGTCTCTCGCACCGAGATCCATGATATTTCATGGTCAGACCATGCATCTATAGAGCTGCGGTGCACACTAATCCCACTAGACAGACCTAGAGCGAACTGGAAACTAAACGAAATCTTGCTGAAAATCCCAGCCCTACAGGTGGAAATTGGGGAAAAGCTCACACAATACTTCGAGGAGAATGAGGGGAGTGTGGCTACGCACTCCAGACTGTGGGAGGCCCATAAGGCTACCCTCAGGGGGGTCATTATGAATCTGGCCGCTAAACGGAAAAGAGAACGGGAGGGAAAAATTTTGAAGCTAGAGGAACAGCTAGCAGAGCTTTCCTCCCTCCACAAAAAAATAAGAATGCCCACACGTTAACTCAAATACTAGCCACTAAAACTAGTCTTAACCTCCTCCTCTCCGCCCAGGCCGAGAAGGAATTGACCTGGTCCAAGCGGAAATTTTATGAAAAAGCTAACAAGCCTGACACACTACTTGCCAATAAGCTAAAAAAACAAGCTTCCAAACTATCACATTCACGCAATTCGAAACCAAGATGGGGACCTTACCTCCATCCCAGCGAACATAGCAGGGGAATTCAAAAAGTATTACGAAATATTATACAATGGAGATAAGGTAACCCATAATCCGAAAACAAAGGAGGATTTACGGACCTTCTTAATAGAGGCACATTTACCCATTTTGAAGAGATGCGAAAGGGAGGCACTCCAGTCGGACTTCACGATGGAGGAACTCTCTGGGGTCATCAAAGCACTAAAACCGGCTAAAGCCCCAGGGCCAGATGGCTTTTCGAACTTATATTACAATAAATATTTAAAAATTCTAGCCCCCCACATGTTAAAGTTATTCAATGAAATCTTAGCAGGGGCCTCATTCCCAGCACAAATGCTCCAAGCCTCAATATCGGTGATCCATAAACCCGGAAAGGACCCGGCAGACTGTAAGAGCTACCGGCCCATTTCACTGATTAACTTGGACCTCAAAATATACTCTAAACTTATAGCCAACAGGGTGGGTAGTGTTCTTCCCGGGTTAATTCACACGGATCAAGTAGGGTTTATCGGAGGTAGACAAGCGGCAGATAACACCAGGAGAATTATTGACCTAATTGATCTGGCCCAAAAAGAAAAAATTCACTCCATGGTGTTAAGTCTGGACGCTGAAAAAGCCTTCGATAGAATAGATTGGCCCTACCTATCGGAAACACTGAGAGCATTTGGCTTTGAGGGACGCCTCCTGCAGGCCATCCTGGCGTTGTATAAAAACCCAACAGCAAGAGTGAGATATCAAGGTTTCCCCTCAGAACAGTTTGAAATCAAAAGCGGAACACGTCAAGGATGCCCGCTGTCGCCACTACTGTTCGCCTTATGTATAGAGCCTTTGGCGGCACACATCAGAAATAACCCAGATATCTCTGGTATCCCTGTGGGAGACCAAATGCACAAAGCCGCGCTTTATGCGGACGATGTCATTCTCACAATAGCCAAATCTCTCACATCTCTCCCAAATGTATTCAACATACTGGGCAAATTTAACCAAATTTCGGGATTTAAGATCAATCAGTCTAAATCAGAAGCCCTCAATATTAATCTACCAAAAGAAGTTGAAAAACTGATTGACCTCAATTTTCAGTTCAAATGGCAACCCTCCGCTATCAAATATTTAGGGGTTTATCTCACAAGGGAGTACAAAACTTTATATAAAGCAAATTTCCCCAAGATCATAAAGACGCTGGGGGAGGATCTCCGAACCTGGATGAAGGGGAGCATCTCATGGATTGGGAGGATACATAGCGTGAAAATGAATCTCCTCCCAAAGATGCTATATCTTTTCCAGAGTCTCCCTATCCCTTTGGTGCAGGCGGACATCCTCTCCCTCCAGTCAAAAATTATAAAATTTATTTGGAACGGGAAAAACCCAAGAATTGCTAAAGGAATATTAAAACGTCCCATTCATCCTGCGGAGGGTGAGCGGTGCCTTGCTTGCAGGCCTACTATAAAGCAGCCCAATTAGGGCAGATTTTCCAATGGCACACAGACCCAAGCCTACGGAGATGGGTTGAGTTGGAGAAGAGATTCTGTGCACCAATTGAAATCCGAAATTTAATCTGGCTACCCAGAGAAGGGGTACGCAAGATGAACAATCCGCTGCAGACCATGGTCAATTCATTATAAGTTTGGGAGGCCACGAAATTCAAATGTAATTTGACTACCAAAACATCATTAATGACACCAATAGTGGGCAACCCAGACTTCGCTCCGGACCTGAATAGCAAAAATTTCTTGATATGGACTCAGAAGGGCTTCTCCCGTCTAAAAGATCTGGAGGGCATAACGACCATACAAACATTTGACCAAATTAAATCTTCTAAGAATATCCCAAACAAATTTTTTAGGTACCTCCAGATCAGAGATTTCTACAATAAAACGCCAATTCGACCGGCGCGAACAAATTTTGAGCAGCTGTGTTCCAGAGATACGGACACAAGGGGACTCACATCTAGAATGTACAGGGAAGTGATCTGCCAGAAGTCGCCCATTGACAATAGACTGAGTTACATGAGACACTGGGAATCAGACCTAGGAGAGACTTTAGAGGACGACGAATGGGACAGAATTATACAGGCGGCGGCGAAAAGCTCAATCTGCACCACATTAAAGGAGAACGCATATAAAGTCGTTATGAGGTGGTATTACACTCCGACGCGCTTAGCGAAATTTGTAAAAGGCTACTCCCCTCTCTGCCCTAAACAGTGTGGGGAAGCAGCTGACCTCCGACATATGTTGTGGTCTTGCACTAAGGGGGCCCCTATTTGGGAACAAATCAGAGATTGGATTCAGCGGATTCTCGATTTGGAGATCCCCCTGGACCCGTGGCTGTTCCTATTGGGCATGCGGATCCAGGGTCTGTCAAATGCGTCGCATAAATTAATCGCGCATTTTGCTACAGCCACAAGATGTGAGATCGCAGCATTATGGAAACAGCAGGAGATACCAATTATCCCTAAGATCAAAAACAGAATTTGGCATGTCTGCCGGATGGAACAATTAACGAGTTTAGTTAATGACTCCGGCACAAATGTTCTAAAGGTCTGGGATCCATGGTTGACCCAGGTAGACATCCCAGGAGTGGACGCCACCTCAATCTTGCACTAATTAAACTAGGTGCGTTCTCCTTTAAGGGCAGATTAGACAACACGACTCGGCGACGCACAGTTAGCAGACCTTCATGTAGTCATAGAATAGGGAAAAACAAATAAAAGAAAGAAACCTCAGAAGAACCTGTCCCAGTTAAAACCCTTAGCTATTGCCTAAAAGGTTGAACAAGAGATATCTAAAAAAACTGCACCAGAGCCTGGCAACCTACCACCTCCCTCCCACCCCTAACCTCTTTCCCTGTCCCCTTGTCAAGTTCGTCTGGTCTTGTTTGTAAAGTGTTAAGTGGATGTGTCTTCGAGGCGTCATTACATGTGTTTAACAAAACTGGAAATGTAATAATGGGCTGTGGAACATTGGCTGTATTTGTACTTTCCAATAAAAATTTAAAGTTGAAAAAAAAAAAAAACATTTTTTTATATTGCATTGAGTAATGGAAACCCAGGACAGTGTTGGTGCTAGCTAGATATAAACACTCCAGACATGTACCAATCTTTAAAGCCTTGGGTATTTAATGTTGGTACAGATAAGAAGCATGGCTTACTCCAACCCGTTTACCCTGTGGTCAAAATATTAGTACAGCTCAACCCCGTTATAGCGCAATCTGCTATAGCGCGAATCCGCTTTTAATGCTGTCTGAGCGTGGCTCCCGATTTAAAAACATCTCCAAGGTTTTATTTTTATATAATATTCAATGCATTATTGCTAACAGACACACGCTGATACACATATATACACACACCCCTACACCATGCGGGAATTGAACCCATGATCTTTCATATGCTGGTGCAATTCTCTAGCTGCTACACCACAGTATTGGTGTGATGAATCTGACTCTATAAACAAACGTAACATCTACTGCACAGTGCAGTCCATGGGTGATCAGGGTTCAATTCCCGCATGTGTATTATATAAAATGTATTCACTGTTGGGCTGTCATTGATCAGAGAAGGGTCATGTGACCCTCCTGCGCTCAAAAGTCAGTCAAATTGAAAGCTTGGGAGAGCGTATGTAAGCACCTCGGAGCCTGATGAAGTGGAGAGAGCTGCAGATGCCGGGTAAGTCCTCGCAGAACCGTTCTTCCTGATTGCGCCGACCATTTCGCGATCCTGGTTATAACGTGCTCATTATGTGGACCAAGAGCACCGCGTTATAACGGGATTCAGCTGTATTAAGGGTTTCATATTTTTTTTTTTCATTTACAAACCTACTTTACATCCCTATCATTAAAAAAAAAATATATATATATATATATATACACACACACACACACACACACACACACACACACACACACACACACACACACACACACACACACACACACACACACACACACACAGTTAGGTCCGGAAATAATTGGACACTGACAGAATTTTCATAATTTTGGCTCTGTACGCCACCACAATGGATTTGAAATGAAACAACTGAGATGCAATAGAAGTGTAGACTTTCAGCTTTAATTCAAGGGGTTGAACAAAAATATCGTATGAAACGTTTAGGAATTGCAACCATTTTCATACACAGTCCCCTTATTTCAGGGGCTCAAATGTAATTGGACAAATTAACACAATCATAAATAAAATGTTAATTTTTAATACTTTGTCGAGAATCCTTTGCAGGCAATGACTGAAGTCTGGAACGCATGGACATCACCAAACGCTGGGTTTCCTCCTTTGTGATGCTTTGCCAGGCCTTTACTGCAGCTGTCTTCAGTTGTTGTTTGTTCGTGAGTCTTTCTGCATTAAGTTTTGTCTTCAGCAAGTGAAATGCATGCTCGATCGGGTTGAGATCAGGTGATTGACTCGGCCATTGCAGAATATTTCACTTCTTTGCCTTAAAAACATCCTGGGTTTCTTTCGCAGTATGTTTTGGGTCATTGTCCATCTGTAAAGTGAAGCGCCGTCCAATCAACTTCACTGAATTTGGCTGAATCTGAGCAGACAATATATCCCTATACACTTCAGAATTCATCCGGCTGCTTCTGTCTTCGTTCACATCATCAAAAACCACTAGTGACCCAGTGCCATTGTAAACCATGCATGCCCATGCCATCACTGCCTCCACCGTGTTTTACAGATGATGTGGTACACAGCAACTCTCTTATTTAGATGTCCTCATTACACAGACTAATGGGGAGTTACATACTGATCTTTTTAGAAAGGATACATACAGAAATGCCATTTTAAGGGCAGATAACCATCATCCTCCTTCTCTTATTGATGCATTACCTTTTTCACAGAAAGTCCGGGTCTGCAAAATCACGAGCAGGAAGGATAATATTGAACCAGCTATTGGAGAACTACGTAGTAGATTCCTGGCTAGGGGATATCCTCCTGCTGTGTTAGACCGGGCACTGGATAAAGAGGTAAGTGCTACCAAAAATAAGAAGGAGGACAGGCTTGTATTTACCACTACGTACAGTCATAAGCGAAGCAGAGGAAAAGACCTCCCAGCCCGACGCTACAAGCCTGGTAGACAGCGTGTATCACGCGCAGGCTGTATTAACCCCCAGCACATCGGAGACCAACCATGTAGGAATAAGCACTGTAGCTGTGATGAATCCTTGATCACATTGAACGGGAAAACACTGGACACGATGGGCCCTTGGTCCCTCTAAGGATTCATTTTGCTGGGGGTTAATACAGCATGCGCGTGATACACGCTATCTACCAGGATTGTAACATTGGGCTGGGAGGTCTTTTCCTCTGCTTCGCATATTGCTGGTTTGGCCACGGCTGCTCAGCCTGGAATTAAGACTTTCATTATTGACATTATAAGAAAAGGCTTATACCCCGTGAATATGTATGTAATCACTTAATTGGTGATTTGAGAACTGGAGTGCTATCGTTATTTTTTTTTCTAACCATTTATTTATTTATTTTTTGTGGCATCTATTTATTCACATTTTTTCTTTCTGTGGAACATTTTTTTTTATTTCTCTGGAGTGAGTATTCGTGCTATTCCTATCCTGTGTGTTTTTTATTATGGAAGATTATGTAGAAGTGGAGGATGAGGAAGGGGTTACTGATACCTATGCCTTTAACTGTGGAGACACTCACTGTCAGAGGAGGGCAGAGTCAGTTTTTGATGAAGGTGCTAATTTCATCTGTGAAGAGCCTGCTGACTTAATTACCCACTTCCTTACATTGGAAAAACTGTTATCACAGGACATTAGGTATTGGTGGGACATTACCACTCTTGAGAACTATGCTAGAGTTAAAAGGATTCCGTGAGGCTTACGCTTGAAAAAGGTACCGTCCTTTGGCTTTATTAATAAAGATTTTGATAATGACTGGAAAGCCATATTAGATCATTGCTCATTTAAGCTAATCAAATTGATCATTAAGTATAAGCTAAATTAAAAAAAAGAAAGTGAGAGCCAATGTGAAAGTCCTACAGGATAAATTGAAAGGTTGCAGAAAAATGGAGAATTTTATTAAATATGACCAAACACTTTTAAGCAACGTGGGTGCTATGGAAAAGTCTCTAATGATTAAGAAACAACAAAAGTTTGATAGGGACAAGATAGACTATGAGAAGCAGCAAGTTTATATATGGCAACGCTACACTACAAACGCACAAAAGTCACAACCAAAATCTGGTTCTAAATATCAGAATAATAAAAAACAAGGTGACTCCAAGAACCCGAATAAATCCATCCTAAAACGCCATGGAAACGCTTCCAGTTTTGAGTCAGATGGTTCTGACTATGAGAGTCGTTCACTAGGCGTTTCCTTTTGTGATGATGATGATAATTGGCGAGTTAGATCTACCTCCCCTGAAACCGACTCTTCACAAAAATCTGTTATGATGCCCTCTCGGAAAGAAGATAAACCTTCATACTCCTTGTTTCAAAAGGAGTCAAAAAACGAAAGAGGACAAGGAGATCATCAAAGAAGAGAAGGGGGGAGGGGGATCCGGGGGATCGAGCAAAAGAAAGAAATATGCATAGGAGAAGTTGTGGATAATGTTATCAACATTTCACATAAGACTCTTACAGATGACCAGATTGCGGTTCTAAATAGAGGTTTAAATTTTGCCCCATACCAAGATTTTAATTTATTCAATACCATCATTGATCTCCAAAAATTAATTCGCAAATTGTCTCTTAAAAAATATTTTAATAGAAAAAAGGGACAACAGAGGTTCCACTATATTCCACTGATAGAGGTCTAGCTGAGAATGTTGATGGTATTGATGTTTCAATGGAGAATTTGGATTTGCATTCATTTCGTGAACAATGTGCTTTATCAGATCTTAGAGATCTTTATGATGAACAAAATCAGGATTTGGAGCCTGAGATCCCTTCCTCATTCAGCTTCTTTGGGCAATTACACTTAGGTCTTAAGAAGAAATCAACCTTTTGCCCTCATATTTTTAACAATCATAATATTAAGACCTTTGAGAAGCTGGTTGAGAGGGATCTCAGGTTATTGGCTAGGGGTATTGTACCCCGGGGGGTTCCCTCTTTAAATAAAACGAATCTGTCAGATATTGACTTCCAGGAGATGATTGCCCTCAGGGAAGATAGGTCTATTACAATCAAAAAGGCTGATAAGGGAGGGGCCATTGTGGTGCCCTCTTCTTCAGATTATCAGGCAGAGGCACTTAGATTACTTGAGGATGTTGAATCTTATACAAAATTGACATGATCCCACATGTGAGTTTTTACACCTTTTGAAAGAGATTCTTGAAGAAGGAACGGCCCTATTTGTACTTAACACAAAGGAATATGAGTTTCTCTACAATGCCTCACCTATTGTGCCCATCTTCCACCATCTCCCAAAGATCCATAAGTCACTTGTCCGCCCTCCTGGGCGGCCCATTGTGGCCAGTATTGGATCTTTGGGAGATGGGTTATCACGCTACATTGATGGTTTTTTACAGCCACTGGTAAAAAATCTGCCTTCTTTTCTGAGAGATTCTATGGATCTTTTATCCGCTATAAAAAATGTTATGATAGAAAAAATTAAACTAAACATATACTAAGCGCTTAACCTATTAGCCTAACTTAACAATACACGATAATGATGGATAAGTGCTCTAAATGTTGGAATTCCCTTACAAAGATACAACAATAAACTAGTGAATTCTACAGACTAATATAACAAACTGAGAAGACGGCTGCCTAAGGATTGAAAAACCACAAACCTATCCACAAGGTAAGTACAACAATAGCTTAAAAACAAAAATAAAACAAACAATGAAAGAAAACAGAAATAGTCCTTGGCGCACTATCTGGTATATAAACCTGCAGAAAAATGAAGTCCAAAGATCTTGGTAGTGAGGATTGTTGGTCCGGAATCCAATCGTACTCAAAGTCCTCTGAGGTGGTGGAATCAGATTTGTGCGAATGATGCTTTAATGCATGCCAGACCAATATGATTGGGTTCAAAGCAGGATCTTAATGAATGTTGCAGATGTGTTTTGGGGTCAATGTCTTGGAAGGACTGGTGACCACTCCAGATGTGAAGTATTCAGAAATGTTACGTTCTTCCCTCTGAGCAATAATGACCTTCTGTATGTAGACTCTCTAATATGAGGGAAAAGCCTTAATGGACTGGTCATGCACAGCTGCATCTAAAGACTTAGTAAACAATTATTTGGAAGTCTGACTCCTCCTCCCTGTCAGACTTCCAAATAATTGTTTACTAAGTCTTTAGATGCAGCTGTGCATGACCAGTCCATTAAGGCTTTTTCCTCATATTAGAGAGTCTACATACAGAAGGTCATTATTGCTCAGAGGGAAGAACGTAACATTTCTGAATACTTCACATCTGGAGTGGTCACCAGTCCTTCCAAGACATTGACCCCAAAACACATCTGCAACATTCATTAAGATCCAGCTTTGAACCCAATCATATTGGTCTGGCATGCATTAAAGCATCATTCGCACAAATCTGATTCCACCACCTCAGAGGACTTTGAGTACGATTGGATTCCGGACCAACAATCCTCACTACCAAGATCTTTGGACTTCATTTTTCTGTCAGGTTTATATACCAGATAGTGCGCCAAGGACTATTTCTGTTTTCTTTCGTTATTTATTTTATTTTTGTTTTTAAGATATAAAAAATGTTAGTTGGAAAAAGACTTTTAGATGGGTGACATTGGACGTGATGTCACTTTACTCAATCATAGATCACGAGCAAGGGATTCGAGCAGTGGAATTTTTTCTTGATGCTTCTACATTGTCCATTTCATTACGTGCCTTTCTTTTGGATTCTATTATGTTTCTGCTCACCCATAATTATTTTTCTTTTGATGCACAATTTTATCTTCAGACACGGGGTACTGCTATGGGGACGTCATTTGCCCCCTCTTATGCTAATTTGTTTGTGGGTCTTTGGGAATCCACACACATTTTCGGTGCTGATAATTCTTTTCGTCATCAGATTATTTTCTATAAACGGTATATTGACGATTTGATTATGATTTGGGATGGGGATTTATTATCACTGCATGCCTTTATTCATACACTTAATACTAATTCTTTAAATCTTAAATTTACTTATGAAGAACACATGAATCACATCAATTATTTAGACATTACTTTATTTATTGACACGACAGGCACTATTCAAACGGACATTTTTAGAAAGCCTCATTCACGTAATACTTTATTGGAAGCAGACAGCAGTCATTCTAAATCATTCATTCGAAGTATACCCAAGGCTGAATTCCTTCGACTAAGACGGCTTTGTTCAAATGACGATTTATTTGAGCATCAAGCAGAGGAATTAAAAACTCGATTTGCTCAAAGAAAATATAATCACACTGATATTGAAGCAGCATATCTGTGTGTCAAATCTACAAACAGGATCGATTTGTTATCGAACTCGTCTGTGAAGTTCAAGAAGAAACATGAATTGGATCGAGTGACGTCTGCTCTATTTATCACCCAGTTTAGTCGCCAGGCTGAACAGATTCGTTCTATCATTTATAAACATTGGGGGACCCTCACTCTTGATAAGGACCTACATAGTTCAGTTAACCAGGGTCCAGCCATTACTTTTAGGAAATCCAAATCCTTATCTGACTATCTTTCTCCAAGATTGTTTGACTCTAAGAAGTCTAACAAATCTGTTTAAAATAAAAGGTTTTTTTAAATGTGGAAAATGTTGCGTTTGATGCTATGCGAAACCAATTAAGTCTATTAAGACTATTTATTCTAAAAAGAACTATAGGATCCCATCCTTTATTAATTGTGACTCACAATTTGTCATATACTTTCTTACCTGTGGCTGTGGCCAAGGGTACGTGGGCTGCACTATACGCCCTGTTAAAAACAGAATCATGGAGCATATACGTTCCATTAAAAGAAAAGATTTCATGTTACCAGTTTCAAAACATTTTACTGACTGTCCTTCAGGAGGTCTATCAAATGTTCATTTTTCTGCTGTAGAACTGGTGCCCATGCCCATGAGAGGGGGTGATAGATTAAAGCTCCTCAACCAGCGGGAGATGTTTTGGATCCATTCTTTGGATACATTATCCCCTGCAGGAATTAATACAGAATGGGATCTAGAAAAGGTGAAGGGAAACACAAAATGGATGTGCCCCCTAAAAGAATTCACTTAAATGCACACCATAACAGTGTAAAAATTAACTTTTAATAAATTTACTTAAAACATATATTACCAAAGTAATGTGTAATGTGAATTAAAAATATATTAAATCAACGCTATCAGGCAACCTTGTCGTCAGTTATAAGTTCATACTATCCCATTTAACCACTTAATAATGGTGGGATATGGAGGACACAGATTGCTAGGAGTCAGGGTGTTAACCCCTCTGGAGCAACGGTGAGACCCAATAATGGAAGTGTATAGATGTACACAAGTGAGTGGCCAATGGGTTAAATGTCCAGCTACCTTGCTAGATCAGCCAGCACTGCGCACTATAATGGAGACTTTAGTGTGTTAAAATAAGAGTGCTAGAGTGATAAAGCTGGCAAATGCAGTGATAATGGTAGTACATACACTGCTTGTCCGGGATGGGAAGGGAGCGAAGATAGCAGGGATACACCATGAAAAATAAAAAATAAATGCATACAATAGTGTAATAAGTTCTTTTCAATCTGGATAAAACATGTATGTCTTGGCTCTATAGCAATGCCTACTTACAGCAGGTCAAAAGGTAAAAAGCATTGATCTACACAGCAGGTAGAAAGGTGTCAGGATCTTCAGGAACAACAGCCCAGGTTTACAGCATAAGAAATCAGCACCTCAGCTCAGACGTCAGTAGATGTGAGTGGATCAGAGACATGCAAAAGAAAGGCAGACCATAGTGTCGATCGTGCATAAAATTTATATAAACAAACAACAAATTTTAGGAATTGTACTCACATTGTGTACATAATCATAGTTCACATAAGGCTTTACTTGAGGCAAATGGAGTGCTGGTTCAGTGTGGAGCAGCTCACCGGGGATCTTCTCCTTAGACTCACAACAGACTGGGTGGGAGATGGCGTCTGACGTCACATCCGCTGTTGGGGTGACGGCATCCGGTCTTGGAGGCAAACGGTGGGGGAACTCAGCAACTCTGAAGCCTTCAGTAGAAAGAGCAGCTGCAGCAATGAAAGTGGCTCTACGCGTTTCGTCGTACTAGACAACTTCCTCAGGAGCATTCATTGAGGAGAAGATCCCCGGTGAGCTGCTCCACACTGAACCAGCACTCCATTTGCCTCAAGTAAAGCCTTATGTGAACTATGATTATGTACACAATGTGAGTACAATTCCTAAAATTTGTTGTTTGTTTATATAAATTTTATGCACGATCGACACTATGGTCTGCCTTTCTTTTGCATGTCTCTGATCCACTCACATCTACTGACGTCTGAGCTGAGGTGCTGATTTCTTATGCTGTAAACCTGGGCTGTTGTTCCTGAAGATCCTGACACCTTTCTACCTGCTGTGTAGATCAATGCTTTTTACCTTTTGACCTGCTGTAAGTAGGCATTGCTATAGAGCCAAGACATACATGTTTTATCCAGATTGAAAAGAACTTATTACACTATTGTATGCATTTATTTTTTATTTTTCATGGTGTATCCCTGCTATCTTCGCTCCCTTCCCATCCCGGACAAGCTACTATTGAAAGGAATCTGTACACATTCCTGGAAGGTTGAGAATTTGATCAGTGATCACCTTGACACATTTTATTTTGAATTTTAATTTTGTGCACTATTTTATCACAGATTGGGTGTGGTTAGCGCCGGTAACAAATCACTTTAAGTTCACTTAGTACATACACTGCAGCATAGACCTGCCAGACACGGCAGTGCTGTGCAAGGAAAGCAGGCACACTCACTATAAAATTAAAGGATTAAATAAATAACTAACTAATGGGATCAACACAGTTAGAGCCAGGAGACTGCTGACACTACATTAAAACAGCTCCAAGTAGGAGACTGACAACATTGCGCGTCCAACGCGCGTTTCCCTCCAGCAAAGGAGCTTCTTCAGGGACAAATTTTAAATCTAAAACATTTTTCATGAACATTTTGTATGAGTATTCTTGCTATGCTTCCGTCTCACGATGATAATAATGATTGTCTGTTTATTAAGTTATTTATTATTGTCATTTTTTTCTGCTTTCTAGTGATCAAATAAGATATATATTTATTAATGAATTCAATTGTCCTACATTTTCTTTTGGCATCTATTCTTCTTTATTATTTATTATTTGTTTTCCTTTTTCTAACTATATATTTACTTTTTTCTAGAATAATATTGTGTTTTACATATGTCCTTTAAACCATATCTATTGTGTCTAGGAGTTTGATGATATACCATTCATATGCCATCTTATGATATTAAAATTAACAAATCAATGGGTTAAATATACATTGAATATTCACTATAGATTTGGACATGTGTATGTTTATGTTTCCACAGTTGATATATATGTGTTATTGATATTTCTTTTGTATGTGATTGGTCTTTTTTATTAATTTTTTACCTGTTTATTCCCTCTATGTGGATCTCTTCCCTCTGAGCATTACGCCCCTTTCCTGTGTTTCATTTCACAGGGAATTTGTGTCCTGGGGGTTTGTGTTTACCTGGACACAGGTGGGCGGTGCTTTTGAGGGTGTAAACCATATAAGAGTTTGATTAAGACCAGTGAAACTACTCTTTGATAAAGCGCACCATGCGAGAGGTTTCTCTTTTTAATTAGTTATGTCCCAATAAATAATTTGTTATTTTTTCTATTAGCCTCCAGTTCTCGTTTTTTCATAGTTGTGATCCAAGTCTTTTCCTTCCTGCTTACTACGTACAGTCAAGCTGGTGGTTTTATTAAATCTACCAGTCTTAAACACTGGCATATTCTGCAAAATGATGATATATTATCTGAAAGTTGCTGTGTACCACCAATGGTGGCATTCAAAAGAGGGAGGAATCTGGCGGATAGCCTGATACATGCAGATAATGAGGGTAACTACAGAACTCCTCATTTTCTGGAGGGTGGCAGACCGGGTAACTTTAGATGCATGAGCTGCTCGGTCTGTAACAGTCTGACTACCGGTAGTCAATTCAGTCACCCCCCAAAGCGGGAGAATCATAAAAATTAAAAATAGACGCCCCACAGCGTGTGCTCCGCTGCTACAGAGACTGGAACAGTGAGAGACATTATTGCTTGGCACGGCGAATTGGCTGTACTGCTGTTCAGCTGAACTGGAGACCTCCTAAGTACTACCTTGAGGCTGAGGGCTGTACTAACAGCTAACCGATTGGAAGACCACCCAGGCCCTACCCCCGAGGCTGAGGGATTGAGAAGGAGAGAGCCACGACATCTCTATTGGCGTCCGTTGGTGCTTGGGTAACATTAACCCTGAAATGATTGTTTTTTCTATCTAAATGTACGCTTAATACTCACCTTTATTTTGTGGTTACTAATATAATTTTTAATGCACTATGAGCGTTGTGCGCTGTGTTTTTTTGTATTTCTGTTTGCTATTAGGGGGTATTTGAGCCATCCCTGGTGCCACAGCTGCAGACGTTCCATATACTCTACGTGTTTAAAGGTCACCTCTTTTTGTACATCACTATATCACCTCACTTTTATTGATTGTAGTAGCGCACTATATCTTTTCACATTTTCTCACTCCAGATAGGGAGACTTTCTTATTGAGACGTGAAGCATTCTGGATACATGCTTTAAATACCAGCAACGGTATGGGTCTTAATGAGCAACAGAATTTAAAATGCTTCCTTAATAGAAGGTAATTTTTTGTCTTTCTACAGGCATATTTGATCTTGCACCATCCATGGACTCTGCACTTACCTATTGGGAAAATTATCCTTTTTGTGTGGTTTTTTTCCCTTCCCTCCCTCCCCCCCCCCCCCCCTGGCTGTGTGTACCCATTTCTGACTAGGTATACACACTAGTATATTCTAAATACTGATGTACTGCATATTCTTATGTGGCATTTCACGGTAACTTTGCAGGATTATACTGATGTCATCAGCAGTATACAGTCACATGTTTTTAATAGTATATTGCTGTATTAGTTTTGTGCACATATGCTTTATGAATATTTTGGTGTGTGGTTTATTTACACTTTCAGGGTGATTTATAGGAGTGTGTCACTCCTCCCTGCTCTGACACTGATCCCATGGCGACGGATACATCTTTGTCCAGCCCTGTGAGTACAGTCTTGATTGGTGCACACCCCCCCCTTCCCCCCGACGGGCGGGTCACGCTGACGTCATCATGGGGGAGTGTTCAGTCTGGGAGAGGTGTGGCTGTGGCTGCATTCCTCCAAGACAGCTCTATGCTGTATTGCCAGGGATTTAGACCTAGACGTCTGACGTCACTAGGGGGCGCCATATGGTAGCTCTGACATCACTAGGGGGCGCCATATGGTAGCTCTGACGTCACTAGGGGGCGTCAACATCCTGGTTATGTGGCAGAGCGGGGAGAGTATCAGGGGGGTGGTATATATTGTGACTGTTTTCTTGTGTTTGGTAGCCTTCACCTTGAGAAAGGCAGTATTAGACTGCCGAAACGTTGGACTTTATGGCATATTAAACCTCCTTTGAGTAAGACCGTGTGCCTGCTTCTTCTTCTTTGTCCGGCTACAGGAAGGGTCAGGAGACAGGGAGGACAGAGGCAGGAGAAACCCATCTGACTCCGGCCTTGCCTGTCCCTACGAATACAAACACACAACCCCTCACTGAATAACATAGCCCTAATCCCATGTAATAATCCTGGGTGTAAACAAAATAATGGTTTTATGAATATTGTAATGGTTTATTAGGGACCTAGGAGGTGGCTAGTGGTGCTGTTATGTGTATTTTTGTTTATTGTGGGTAGTGGGGGTGGATGAACGGGGTATTGGCCCCAAGGATGGGTGTTTAGGCCTACCGGGTGGGGGGGGGGTAGCGGGAGGGGTTAACCCCTTCATTACCTTAGCGGTATTAACCACGAAGTTAAAGAAGAGGTTAAGTCATCCTGCAACCCCCTGGCAAGGCCTAAACACCCACCCAGGGCCAAATACCACCTTCACCCACCCCCGCTACCCACAATAAGCCTGGCACGGGTGTATAACCCCTTCATTGCCTTGGCGGTAATGAAGTTGCCTGTAAATGCATTTTTTATGCATCGGATTCATGCCGGGGGTCTCTGGTGCTGATATTAATGGATATCAGCTCTGGGACACATGCATGTTATTTTCATCGCAGCTTCACCCCACCTTCGTGCCAACTTTTGTGGCGGGACAATTTGGAGAAGAAACAGCAATTTTAAAGTGGCGATCAGCCGCAATAAGCTGATCAGGGCTTATAGAATTGAGCGTGTTTGAAAAACTGGCGATCAGTGCTGAAAAGTGGCTTATCACCGCGCGTCTGCCGATTTTATTTATTTATTTATTTTCCGGCAAAAAAACCCCGGTTATTTTTGCTCTAATCGCCAGCTTCTCTGGGCTTTCTGAATCGCTGTAGGCTTTTTTGGCTATAAACTGGTGATAAGTGGCTTATCGCTGCTTACTGCATGAGGGCCTTAGGGAGGATTTGTTCCTGTAAAGTACACCTAGTTTGGCATAGGATTTGGATGTCAGGGTATCAATGTGCATCCCAAATGTTAAATGGGAGTTGAACTATATGCCCAGATATTTCAAACAAGTAACAGGGGCTAGGATGGTATTAGAGCTGGTTTTTATCTGAAGCTCTGTCATTGGCAGCTTTAGCAATTTAGCTCTGGTCCCAAATACCATTGTTACAGTCTTGTCAGTGTTTAAAATCAGTTTGTTTTGGGAAATCCAGTTTCAAGTCTCAAAAAATCAGATTGAAGTATGTGTTCAAGGTCAGAGAGGCGAGGGCTGCGTGCATATAGGATCAGATCCAAGGCCTCTCACAATAACCTGTTAGGAATATTATTTTCTCATCTATCCGACATAAGTATAAAATATACTCTACCAAGACCCCTAATACAGAGTTACCCACCTTATACGGGAGCAGCTGCCAGACGAGTACAGTAAATGTATCTTATTTCTTTTACCACTGGAGGGCAGCGTGGAGTTGCAAGGAGTGGCGCCCGTAAGGACGACGTGCCAGTTAGGCGGAAGGAGACGCGCACACACTTTTATGTGAAACGGATATTTTTGGGGAGGGATTTAGTAGTCTGAGTGAGAAAATTGATATTTTGTCACAATGGAAAAATGGAAAAATTAACCATTTAAATATGCACAGATTTTATCCCACGTTTGGAAATTAGGGATGTTGCCTAAAAGTCTGAGAATGCATTAAGTGCCACCCACGGGCTTTAATGAAGCAGCATTTGTGGGATAAAGGGAACAGCATCCTGTATAAAGGTATTTTGGGCTCGATATAAATAATTGAAGCCAAAAACTAATATTAAGTAAATTGAGAATGGAAAAATATTCAGCACAAACGTACAGAATGTGATATTCTGAGAGATCTTACAGATGTTATCAAATCCCACAATGAATATATAGAAAATGTCTGTATAGAACGAGTCAAACAAGAATATGCCAATAAAACGTTTAATTGGGAGATACAGGGGCCACAATTCAGGTCAGTTAGCTGGAAGAAGGGAAGCCGGTCAGCCAGAAGAGCAGGTCCTCCGGTCAGCCAGAAGAGCAGGTCAGCCGGTCAGCTCTGAGATCAGCATTACTTATATCCCCTAAACGTTGTCCCCTGCATGTAATGCGCAGAACAGCCTGCACTGCATATACTGTACATGAGATACTTAACCCTTTCTTTTCGCTCGACTCTAATCTGAATGATTTGCTAATTGGTTTGTAATTAGAGAGATATTTGTAGCAGAATCCCATGTATGTTCTTTTTACCTTTTTAGATACCGTTTTGTGTAATAAAAGATATGAGATCAGAGGGGCTTCCTGTTTGCACTCGTGTTTTGGCAGAAGTGTATATGTGACCCTATAAATCTCCCTCACACCCGGCTTGGCAGCGTGACACTAGTGCAATGACCTGGGGAAGAATCACTGAGCTGTTAGCAATAGATACAACGGATAGAAAAGACACTACACATAGGTTGGATTAAAGAGAGTATTTTATTGAAATAATGAATCTCTTTGCTGGTAGGGGCCTGCAGCACATTGCAGAGCAATATAGTAACACGCAGAGCAATGCACTGCAGGCCCCTCCGGCAGCAAAGGAGTGAAGACCAATGCAGGGTGTATAAAGATCTCACTGATAATTCATGCACAAAGGGCAATTTGTTGCTGTGATCCAGAGGAAGGCGAAACATAACCCCTGCTGTGCAATGGGGGAAAAAAATTCCTTCCTGACCCCATTAAATGGCGATCGGAGGGTCCCTGGATCACTGCGCAGTGAGATCAGATGGAGCAGCACAGATCAGCGTTGTTATACACAGGGGCACACTCAGTATATAGAGATGTGGGTGATGGGGCCCTTGTGCCCCTGTGTATAACTCACCTGCTCCCCCATCCCCCTGCATATCTATCCCATTCACCCCTTTTCCTCCCGCATACCTCGCAGGGCCGGCCGGCCATTAGGCGGTCGCCTAGCGCGCAAAGGTCCTAGGGGCGCATTAATAATCATTATTATTTTTTTTCTTATTATTTCTAATTTATTTATCTTTTTTTTAAAATTATTATTCTTTTTTTTTATCCAGTATTTTGGCGCCCTTTTGTTTTTATTTTGCGTCGCGCTGGGGTGCGGTCGCACCCCCTGCAGTCCCGATAGCTACGCCACTGTTTATTTTATTATTTTATTTATCTTGTTATTTTTTATACAACTGGGGCACAAATTTTAAGTTTCGCCTCGGGCGCATGAAACCCGTGCTCCGGCCCTGCTCCTTGTTCTCTCTCACCCTCTCACGCCCAATATCCCTATCTCCCTCTAGTACCTGCCCCTCCCGCAGCCTTCCTGATCTTATCTGCCTCTCCTGCGGTCAAACCAACTTCTCAGGGCCCCTAGAATACCCCTGTATCTACGCCCTGGCTCCTCTGCTACCTGCTCCCGGCTTCTTCTCCGCCTAAAAAAGGTGAAGCAGCAGATCTGTCCGCACCTCTCGTATTCTCCTACCTGCTCCTGGGGTCTTCTCCTCCGCCTAAAAAAGGTGAAGCAGCAGATCCGGCCACACCTGTCGTATGCTCCTTGGTCATCGTACACCACGTCTGCCTCCTCGGCCGCCTTGTAGCCCACCTCATTGTTCCACTTGACGCCCGCTTTTTCGTATGCCTCGTCGTCCGCCTCGTAGCCCGCCTCGTCGTCTGGTGGCACAAAGGGCACCACCTTCGTGCGTGTCCTGACCTGCAGGAGACATGAAGTGTTTGTAACCAGGGACAGTGATACTCTGTATCGCAAGAGCTCCTGTGCCACTTATACCCCCTCCGCAATACCACGTTATACCGCCCTCCACAGGGCAAATACCCGTTATACCCACCTCCCCAGGCCCAGTACCCAGTTATACAACCCTCCCAAGGCCCAGTACCCTGTTATACACCCCTCCCAAGGCCCAGTACCCTGTTATACGCCCCTCCCCAGGCCCAGTACCCTGTTATACACCCCTCCCCAGGCCCAGTACCCTGTTATACACCCCTCCCAAGGCCCAGTACCCTGTTATACACCCCTCCACAGGCCCAGTACCTGTTATACCCACCTCACCAGGCCCAGTACCCGTTATACCCACCTCACCAGGCCCAGTACCCATTATGTACCCCTCCCCAGAAGGTCATATTTCTATTTATCAAAAATACATTGAGTTACCTCTGGTTTTCAGGCATGTCCTAGGGGAGTTATCACAGAGACACAGAAACGTCGCTGAGTTTGGTGAGTAACTCCCTTAACCTCTCAGCAGTTGAATTCCCCATTAGGCGCTTAACACGTTAAAAACAAGCGTTGCTATTTCTCTGCATGAAGTTGCAGGTAATTGGAAGAGTTACACAGTGACGGCTATTTCATCACTCACCTTCTTCTCCCGAAACGGTCTTTTCTGTCTTATTTCCGGCTTCACATCGGATATCCATATCCATTCTTGGCCTCTGATCTGTATGCAAGACAATGCTTTAAGACAGGGTTGCGCAACCTTTTTCCCTGCTCCCCCCTCCCCCCTCCCCACCTTGTCTCCGACGTTCTGATGTAACGACGTCATGTGATATCACGTTGCTATGGCAATGCCACATCATGTGACGCCACGTTGCTGTCGCCAGAAGCCGCCGGAGACAAGGAAAGGGAACTTACAGAGGACTTGCGCGCGATTTCCGGCATTTAATTTAAATGCTGTGGGGAAGAGCGAGGGGCCACTGTAAGCGCCGAGCCCCTCCTCCCAAGAAAATGTCGCGCCCCTCGATTTGCACACCCCTGCTTTAAGAGATATTCTGGGACCCTCCAACTCCTCCATCGGACCCTTCCTCATACTCATATTGACTGACCTTGCAGTGCTCTGCCCTGACTTGCACTGACCTGCTATGATGCCTCTCAAAATACCATGCTAACTCATTCTGAACATACATGTGTCCTTTCTACATGTTACTCAGCTTGTATGGGCCACAGACAGCTTTCCCGGGGTCCAGGACTAGTTTCCACCGGGGACCCTCACCCATGGGTCGGCGACCTTGCGAGAACCCACCCCCCCCCCCCCCAACCTGTTTTCTCTTGCACTGCCATAGACTACAACATTTCGGCCTGCTGGTCTTTTTCAGGTAAAGTGGCTAAACCCACTAAATCCAGCAAAGAAAGGCCAGCAGCCAAAACATTGTAGTCTGTGGCACAATAAATTATCTTTTTTTATTCAAATCTGTGTGCCCTTTTCCATCAATCTTATTGTATACATTGGACGAAATGCCGGTCTTCCCTGAGACTAAGGGGCACTGGTAAAAGTATCACTAATTGTTTTTTTTGGTATGCAGCAAATCCCCATCATTTTTGCGTTCTCTTGCTCTGCCCCAATCTGACACACCACCTTGCTCTCTCACCCCCCTCTTACACTCCCCCATCACCCTTTCCTTCCCCAAAGGTTGTCCTTTAATCAGATCTTACCCAAATTGTCTCCATCTCCCTTGGAAATGTTCTGTCTTTAAGCTGTGTGGCTCCTCTTGATCCGAACTTTCTTAGCTGACCCCTTTAGGTTTCGGCTCCGAGGGTCTAAAAAATAAGCGACTCCGAAAAGATGTGAAATATGCACAAGGGTCCTAAAATATTTATCTAATGGGGCTCTGAGGGGGAGACTTAAATACTAGTTAATATAATCTATTTAACTAACAAATATGATCTATTAAACTAAGAAATATAATGTATCAAACTAAATAAATATCTATTAAACTAATAAATAGAATCTATTGTACTAAGAAATATAATCTATTCAACTAAATAAATATAATCTATTTAAAAACAATACAATAAAAAGCTGGAGAAATGATACGTTAACCAAGCCACAGATGTGATGCCAATGAGCGTTGAACTCCTTGCAGATCCACCGTCAGCTGGTTGTGGCAGAAAGTGGTGACATGCAGTAGAACAGAGTGGTTGAGCTGTAACCACGGCAGTCAGGTCAGAAATCAACACAATATTTTTTGAAATTTAGAATGAGAATGTTCAATATGTCACATTCTGGGCTCAGACCCTGAGCCCTGTCACATGTTAGCAGCTTGTGATAATAGAAGATATCCATATACTGGGATGTGATAAGAGACATGAAGGTCATTTAAAACTGGGTCCCATAACCTGCTTTATATGAAGTATCATTTTACACTAATTAGTAGAGATGCTACATTTTGAAAAATAGCGCTTTTGGCGACATTGTTCATTTTCTCTACAAATGATAAATGAAAAAGTTGGATAAAACGTTATATGTGTGTGTGCGCGTGCAATATATATATATATATATACACATATACATACATACACATATAGTATGTTTATATATATTGTGACAGAAACCAGGGGTTGGTAATAAACTCCATATACAGGGCTCCCAGGATACTGAACAGTTTCTGTCCTGTCTAAGCTGAACAGGGCAGCCTCGTGGTACAGGCACTGTCCACTGCCCCAACCCCTCCTGTCCACTGCCCCCCCCCCCTCCTGTCCACTGCCCCCCCCCCTCCTGTCCACTGCCCCCCCCCCTCCTGTCCACTGCAGGAAATGCAGGGGGAGGAATCCATGCCTTTGAGGCGCCCCCCCCCTCCCTTTGACGCCCCCCCCCTCCCTTTGACGCCCCCCCCCTCCCTTTGACGCCCCCCCCCCTCCCTTTGACGCCCCCCCCCCCTCCCTTTGACGCCCCCCCCCCCTCCCTTTGACGCCCCCCCTCTCCCTTTGACGCCCCCCCCTCTCCCTTTGACGCCCCCCCCTCCCTTTGACGCCCCCCCCTCCCTTTGACGCCCCCCCCTGCCTTTGACGCCCCCCCCTGCCTTTGACGCCCCGCGCGCACACACTGACTGACTGCCGCACGCACGCACACACTGACTGACGCGCACACAAAGCCTGACTGACGCACGCACACACTGACTGAGGCACACACTGACTGTGTGTGCGTCAGTCAGTCTGTGTGTGTTTGTGTTTCTGCCTCAGACTCACTGACGCGCGAGCAAACACACAGTGACTGACGCACACACGCTACATGAAGCTGTAAAGGAGGGAGGGAGGGGGGGGACTGGATTGATGTGAATGGGGGACAAACAGAGAGAGGGGGGAGGAGAGAGAGGAACGGGAACATTACATCCCGGGCAACGCCGGGTCTCTCAGCTAGTATATATATATATATGAAACCAGGTGTCCCACCAAGGAGACAAAAAACAGCACTCAAGGTATATTGCAAAAGTGTATTTGAAAAAAAGCAGGCACATATAAATCCAACGTTTCGGTCCTGTATAGGACCTTCCTCAGGGGCATGAGGAAGGTCCTATACAGGACCGAAACGTTGGATTTATATGTGCCTGCTTTTTTTCAAATACACTTTTGCAATATACCTTGAGTGCTGTTTTTTGTCTCCTTGGTGGGACACCTGGTTTCATATAATATATATATATATATATATATATATATATATATATATATATATATATATATACAAATACAACTGTATGCTCATCTGCATGTCTTAGGCAGGTCTGCAACCCCGCCTTTCCCCATTATCACCCAGCATACAGCACTTCCACTGCAGCAAGGGATTCTGGGAAATGACATGCAAATGAGCACACAGTGTCACTTTTTGCCTCAAAAACCATTTTTAACATGGTTCCCTATAGGCTTAAGCTTGCTGCATGGTCACAGCTTTGAGCACAGCCAGGGTTAAGGTGCATACCCAGAAAACCACCCACAGACAGCTGTTTCGACCTTAATGGGTCTCATCAGTGTGGGGTTGATTTAACTGGGTATGCAAAGAGGCTATGGGATAGGCTATACCATAATACTGAGTTAAGTTATGGTGAGTAAAAAAGTGACAAAAACCCTCCACAGGAAAGCAAATATGCAAATACAACTGTATGCTCATCTGCATGTCTTAGGCAGGTCTGCAACCCCTCCTTTCCCCATTATCACCAGCATACAGCACTTCCACTGCAGCAAGGGATTCTGGGAAATGACATGCAAAAAAAAAAAATATATATATATATATATATATATATATATATAATCTTCTTCTCTCTGAAGAAGACCGTTTTAGTCGGAACGCGTTGGAGTGAGAGTCTGTGGAGTGGGACCCCTACCCTTTTCCATGACAGGAGGCCTTGGCTATCTGTAAATTGGCCTTTCACACCTACGCTTTAATGGTGATGTATTTACATCTTTAATACTCGAGCATTTATTGCCTCCATTTCTGCAATTACTATTTTACAACAACAGCTATCTCCTTACGTTATGTGCACAAATCTGCAGTGTGTGTAGAGGTATATGTGCATGCTTGGATCAGAGCTGCTTGTGTGGAGAGGTATATGAGCATGCTTGGATCAGAGCTGCTTGTGTGTAGAGGTATATGTGCATGCTTGGATCAGAGCTGCTTGTGTGTAGAGGTATATGTGCATGCTTGGATCAGAGCTGCTTGTGTGGAGAGGTATATGTGCATGCTTGGATCAGAGCTGCTTGTGTGTAGAGGTATATGTGCATGCTTGGATCAGAGCTGCTTGTGTGTAGAGGTATATGTGCATGCTTGGATCAGAGCTGCTTGTGTGTAGAGGTATATGTGCATGATTGGATCAGAGCTGCTTGTGTGTAGAGGTATATGTGCATGCTTGGATCAGAGCTGCTTGTGTGGAGAGGTATATGTGTATGCTTGGATCAGAGCTGCTTGTGTGTAGAGGTATATGTGCATGCTTGGATCAGAGCTGCTTGTGTGTAGAGGTATATGTGCATGCTTGGATCAGAGCTGCTTGTGTGTAGAGGTATATGTGCATGCTTGGATCAGAGCTGCTTGTGTGTAGAGGTATATGCGCATGCTTGGATCAGAGCTGCTTGTGTGGAGAGGTATATGTGCATGATTGGATCAGAGCTGCTTGTGTGTAGAGGTATATGCGCATGCTTGGATCAGAGCTGCTTGTGTGTAGAGGTATATGTGCATGATTGGATCAGAGCTGCTTGTGTGGAGAGGTATATGTGCATGCTTGGATCAGAGCTGGAGTGTGTGTAGAGGTATATGTGCATGCTTGGATCAGAGCTGCTTGTGTGTAGAGGTATATGTGCATGCTTGGATCAGAGCTGCTTGTGTGTAGAGGTATATGTGCATGCTTGGATCAGAGCTGCTTGTGTGGAGAGGTATATGTGCATGCTTGGATCAGAGCTGCTTGTGTGTAGAGGTATATGTGCATGCTTGGATCAGAGCTGCTTGTGTGTAGAGGTATATGTGCATGATTGGATCAGAGCTGCTTGTGTGGAGAGGTATATGTGCATGCGTGGATCAGAGCTGCAGTGTGTGTAGAGGTATATGTGCATGCTTGGATCAGAGCTGCAGTGTGTGGAGAGGTATATGTGCATGCTTGGATCAGAGCTGCTTGTGTGGAGAGGTATATGTGCATGCTTGGATCAGAGCTGCTTGTGTGTAGAGGTATATGTGCATGCTTGGATCAGAGCTGCTTGTGTGTAGAGGTATATGTGCATGCTTGGATCAGAGTTGCAGTGTGTGTAGAGGTATATGTGCATGCTTGGATCAGAGCTGCTTGTGTGTAGAGGTATATGTGCATGCTTGGATCAGAGCTGCTTGTGTGTAGAGGTATATGTGCATGCTTGGATCAGAGCTGCTTGTGTGTAGAGGTATATGTGCATGCTTGGATCAGAGCTGCAGTGTGTGTAGAGGTATATGTGCATGCTTGGATCAGAGCTGCTTGTGTGTAGAGGTATATGTGCATGCTTGGATCAGAGCTGCTTGTGTGTAGAGGTATATGTGCATGCTTGGATCAGAGCTGCTTGTGTGTAGAGGTATATGTGCATGCTTGGATCAGAGCTGCTTGTGTGGAGAGGTATATGTGCATGCTTGGATCAGAGCTGCTTGTGTGTAGAGGTATATGTGCATGCTTGGATCAGAGCTGCTTGTGTGTGTAGAGGTATATGTGCATGCTTGGATCAGAGCTGCTTGTGTGTAGAGGTATATGTGCATGCTTGGATCAGAGCTGCTTGTGCTGGTGATTACTTTTGCTGTTCTTTGCCTCACGGAATACATGTTTGGTAGATGTGAGTCCCCCTCCTCTTTTATCAATTTTTCTTCCCTTGTTTTTAACCCACAGTAATACATTTGTATTGTTATCACTTTCTTGGCATGCCCGTGTGCTTCTTCATAAGGATGCTTTTTTCGTTGTAATACATATCCATTATCCTTTAGCACCACTGTCCATTGTTATTATATCATAAATCAAGACAGTTTCTGGGCAACAGTGACGCACTGTGTTGATGCGGTATACTTTGTGTCACATATATATATATATATATAATCAAAAAATAAATAGACTATACCGTTCTGTGGCTAACGAAATGCTTTTATTTGTGCGAGCTTTCGAGATACGCTGATCTCTTCTTCTGGCGATGTTACAATGAATGAAGCAAGCAAAGGGTATACTTAAAAACAGTGTCTCTTGGAATGTTATCTGTGCTTGTCTCTTCTCCCCCCCCCCTTGTGTGAATGTGATTTATGGCTAGAGGTGTTAAATGGTTCCTGAAAGTTAGTGATGTAAGAGTGTGTGTGTGTGTGTGTGTGTGTGTGTGTGTGTGTGTGTGTGTGTGTGTGTGTATCTGTGTGAATATAAATGAATGGAGAGCCCACAGTTTATACAGTGCTTTACAAAAGGTGTGTGTGTGGAGTGGGAGTTAATATAAATTGTGTGGGTAGGTGTGGAAATGTGAGAGATTGTAGCAAAACTAAAAGTGTGTGTAGATACTATGTGGTCCCTATTGGTGTATAGGGATGGAAAAACAAGGAGTATTTGTATGTGTAAGAGACAGCTGTGTGTGCATACATATAGCACAGTATGTACAGACATGGCCTTTAGCGCTCATGGGAAGAGAGTTCACTTGTGTCAGTAATGACTCATAAAATTTCGATCTCTGTTTAGGCCACCGCTAAGTGTCCCGAACAGTTGCATATATTTCTATTCGTGCAACCATCTCTATTTCGGTGTTTTAAGATTAACTTTGAGTATGGCAACCCCCAGATCGTCCATCTTATGGACAGAGTCAGAGAAATGTTCGCCGACAGGACTGTCTCTTGTTCCGCGTGTGATGCTGTGCGATGCAGGTTCATTCTCTTGTTTAGCCCCTGCCCCGTCTCACCTATGTAGTAGCAGCCCCCTGGACATTTCATGCACATGATGAGGAACACGACATTGCTGGAGGAACAGGTGAACCTTCCTCTGATTTTGTATTCCCGATTCCTGTGTGGTATTTGTATTGTGTCCGCTGTGTAGAGTATTGCGCAGGTTTTGCATCTTGCGTCCTGGCCTGGCATATATATAATTATATATATATATATTCCACAGAAGCAGCCGGCACTCCAGTTGCATGTAGAAAAAATTGGGTGCTTGTCCCATAAAGCAATAATAAACCACACGATTCCGTTTGAAGCACGAGATCAGGAGACAGCACTCTGGTAAGTTTGATCACAAGTTTTTGTACTGAAAAAGACACATAAACCGACGTGTCACGACAGGTCACTCTGCGCGTATTCTGACAGGCCGAGATGGCGTTTGCAGGGAGCTCGGGCGGTGGTAACATCTCTGCGGTGGCGCGGTCCGGATCCCAATACGTTCGCCGCGGAACCCGCTCTGGGCTTCAGTGTAAATCTCCGTCTCCCCCTGTCAGCCTCAGGCAGCTGTTTAGCTATATTTTTAGCCAATCCAGGATTCCTTTATCCCGTTTTATTGAACACTGTCTTCCTTTTTATTATTTTATATACTGTTTGTCATGTTGTTTATAGATTTAGTTTCATTTAGTTATATTTGATTATTCATGTGGTTTGTGTTCATTGTAACCGAACCCGGATCTGTGACGCATATGTACTGAGGTGGGGTTGGATCCCCTCGGTTATTTCTTGTTTTATTAATAAATAATTTACTATATTTTAATCTCTGGTGCGCATTGTGTGCGTTTTTCTTCTTGTCTGCACAGTGCTTCAGATTCTGCATCTGAAAAAATGCCGGTGGATCGGGATGTGAGGTAGGGAAGTGACGTCCGCGCCGGAACGTTATTGCCACGCCTCCAAATATTCATTGCCACGCCCCCAAATCGCGCCCGCTGCATACCCTGCAAAGCCATTAAAAAGCTCAGGCTTCAGCAAGTGTATTGCAGCGTGTGTGCGCCTTCCCTCCTTCTGAAATACTATAGACCAGGCCTGCACAACTCGTAAAGCGAGAAGGGCCAAAATGCTCCAAGGAAAAAAAATTTGGGCCGCACGGGTAAAATCATCATCATCATCTCTCCTCCAGCACCTCTCATCATCATCCTCATATCTCCCCCAGAACCCCTCACTATCAACCTTTGCGATACTCCCCATCTATCTCTCATACCCCCATCTCTCCCCCTCACCCACACATAATACTCCCTCTCCACAAACACACAATACCCCACTGCACACCACACACATCCCACGCCCCCTGCACCTCACATCCTTCTACCCCCCTGCACCTCACATCACTCTCCCCCCCTGCACCTCACATCACTCTCCCCCCCTGCACCTCACACCACTCTCCCCCCCTGCACCTCCCATCTCTCCCCCCTGCACCTCACATCACTCTCCCCCCCTGCACCTCACATCACTCTCCCCCGCTGCACCTCACATCACTCTTCCCCCCTGCACCTCACATCACTCTTCCCCCCTGCACCTCACATCACTCCCCCCCCTGAACCTCACATCACTCCCCCCCCTGAACCTCACACCACTCTCCCCCTCCTGCACCTCACATCATCTCCCCCCCTGCAACTCACATCACTCTCCCCCCCTGCAACTCACATCACTCTCCCCCCTGTACCTCCAATCACCCCCCCTGCACCTCCAATCACCCCCCCTACACCTCCAACAACCCTCCCCTGCACCTCCAATAACCCCCCCTGCACATCCAACAACCCTCCCCTGCACCTCCAAAGACCCCCCTGCACCTCCAATGACCCCCCCTGCACCTCCAATGACCCCCCCTGCACCTCCAATAACCCCCCCTGCACCTCCAATAACCCCCCGCACCTCCAATGACCCCACACCTCCAATCACCCCCCTGCACCTCCAATCACCCCCCCTGAACCTCCAATGATCCCCCCTGCACCTCCAATGATCCCCCCTGCACCTCCAATCACCCCCCCCTGCACCTCCAATCACCCCCCCCCCCGCTGCACCTCCAATCACCCCCCCTGCACCTCCAATCACCCCCCCCCTGCACCTCCAATCGGCGGGGCGGGCCGCACAGAGAGGCCGGGCGGGCCGCACAGAGAGGCGGGGCGGGCCGCACAGAGAGGCCGGCAGGCCGCACAGAGAGGCCGGGCGGGCCGTACAGAGGGGGCCGCACAGAGAGGCGGGGCGGGCCGCACAGAGAGGCGGGGCGGGCCGCACAGAGAGGCGGGGCGGGCCGCACAGAGAGGCGGGGCGGGCCGCACAGAGAGGCGGGGCGGGCCGCACAGAGAGGCCGGGCGGGCCGCACAGAGAGGCCGGGCGGGCCGCACAGAGAGGCCGGGCGGGCCGCACAGAGAGGCCGGGCGGGCCGCATGCGGCCCGCGGCCGTTATGTTGTGCAGGCCTGCTATAGACGCAGCCTTATCGACGCTTACTGAATAGGCCACTGTGTCTCTGTCTCTCTCTGTGTGTGTCTCTCTCTCTCACTGTGTGTCTCTCTCTCTCTCTGTGTCTCTGTGTCTCTCTGTGTCTCTCAAATCAAAATCAGCTTTGTTGGCATGACAAAAGAACATTTGAGTATTGCCAAAGCGTGAGTAATAGGGGGTGTGGGACAATGATTACACGAATACTAGGGGGTACGTTTAATGGTTATACAGTACATTACTTTTGTCTCTCTCTCATTCTCTGTCTCTCTCTCATTCTCTGTCTCTCTCTCTCATTCTCTGTCTCTCTCTCTCATTCTCTGTCTCTCTCTCTCATTCTCTGTCTCTCTCTCTCATTCTCTGTCTCTCTCTCATTCTCTGTCTCTCTCTCATTCTCTGTCTCTCTCTCATTCTCTGTCTCTCTCTCTCATTCTCTGTCTCTCTCTCTCTCTCATTCTCTGTCTCTCTCTCATTCTCTGTCTCTCTCTCATTCTCTGTCTCTCTCTCATTCTCTGTCTCTCTCTCATTCTCTG